>NC_087204.1:35544300-35546800 GCF_015104395.2 Macrobrachium nipponense
GGCTGAGTCCGGATGTTCTTATTATCCTTCTCAAAGCTATCACGGATAAGAACCGTTCTCATCTTCGTCTCATTTCTTTTCTGGATTTCCAGAAGTCTGATAATACAAGAATTCCATTTTGGTCCCGACCCGTCAGGGAAAAAAAAAATAAATATAGGGATAATACAAGTGCAGGTGCTGGGAAATAAGAAGGGGGTAAACAGTGTCGTATTTTACTGGGAAAGAAAACGTATCGACAGCAAAAGAATGGTCTTATTATAATATTTTTTGTAGATTACCAAACCTTCAAATTAAGGGAAAATGACACGACATATTAATACAACAAGAATGATAAAGGAAAAGTTTCATTACTTGTTTTTAATCACGGTTATCTCTTCTGTCTATATAAGTTGGAAAATACTAAAAATTCTTGTGAATCTATACCAGCATTAAGCTTATAGTTTATGTTTAAAGAGTTTGATAGTTTTAAGAATAACTAAATCTCAAGAGAACATACGGAAAGATAACTTCTCAAAACACCTCTATATCGATACGAGAGAGGTAAAAGCTTTTTACTTTATTTCACTCATTTTCAGCGCGAAAAAGGAATTTGCGACGAACAAATAAAGGTCGAGGTGGTCGGATTTCCAAAACCGCGATCACTAATGGAAGGTCCTTGGATTAAGGTCGAGGTCACTTAATGAAGTTCCGCCCAACGGAAATGAATTTGAAAGGTCAAGGCCATACGTGGTGCTTGAAGCGAATATTCAGTTGCGGGTGAATTTATCTGCACAATTATTTTCATTGGAAGAATGGATGCATTTATAAGTAATTAATAAAATATGTCAGTGGCAGATATTTTTACGTTAATTTTTTATTCATTCGCATAGCATCACACCTTATTTGCTAAGTGCGTGGGTTCGTTAATACCTACACTTGACAAATAGATTGAAAAGAAAGGCTACCGAAGCAGGTATCAAACACTTGTAATGATTAATATTAAAATCAAATTGAGGCAGCTAGTTAAGTCATAAAACAAATCCTACTGGAGTCACAAATCGCGTGATAGAAGAGTTTTTCATTCCAACCAGGTGTAAATTGTCAAAGTACACCACAGGAACACCTACAGGTGTGATGGCTATTATAAGGTAGATAAACCACCAATTAATGTAATCAACGGAAAACTCAGTCTAAAGTGTCATTATTCTCACAAGGTGTTCACTGTCGAAGCAGACAGGCAACCACACAGGTGTAACACCTGACGTTAATAGCAAACCGTGCCAGTCTTCCCACCAGATACAAAAACTGTCATGATACGAAAATGCTATTCAACACTGGGAATTCATCTCCTAAAGTCAACTGCCATTTTCGTCCCAATGCTCTTTCGAAGGGAAAAAATCAGGCCGACTACTTAGGGGCACAAACCTTGGAAAAGAAATGTAAAAAAAAAAAAAAAAAAAAAAAGGACGACGGGGACAAAGTGCCTCTTTTCTTATTTCACATAATAGGATGTGACAACAAAATTTCCCCTCTAATTGCCGACCTTAACAGAGAGAGAGAGAGAAAAAAAAAGGTAAGTGAAAAAAGGAGCTTATGGGCAAAAGAACAGATGGCTGCCTCTCAGGGTAAATAATTAATGTTGTCCAACTCTTTCACCGTTTCGATTTTCTGAAATTGCCATCCATCCACCTTTCGCTTATATTTACAGTTATTTCCATACTTCTTTCTAAATCCTGTAAGACGCTGGTCGAGTCTTCCCTTTAAACCTTATCTTTTCTGGACGGTGAAATTAAAATTACAAGCAAAAAAAAAAGTTTTACTTTTAATACATATTAAAAATTTTAGTAAAATAACTGTTTGTTGTGACTTGACAACTGTGTTGTGATTTCACAAATTCTTTCCTGAAATAAAGAAAACTACTACACTCAAAAGAAAAAAAAGCAATTCAGATAAATCACGGATGACAAGCGTGCCTCCCTCAATGTTCACATTAAAAGAAATCACTTTCATCGTATCCAATTAAGAAAACCTTGATCAGGGCCTTCAATAGACGCGTTCGAATCTAAACACTCTTAACATACCATCTGCCTTCAAGTCAGGAAAATAGCGATGTTAACAGTATAATTTGCAATTTCTTCCAGTATTGGAATGGAATGGAATATGGAATTTGGGCCAAAGGCATAGCGCTGGGGCCTACGATGACATTCCGTACTGAAAGAGAAATTGAGAGTTGAAAGGTCTGAAAGGTGTAACAGGAGGAAAATCTCGCAGTTGCTTTATGAAAAATTGTTAGGAGAGGGTGGAAAAAAAGATGGAAAAAAGAGGATATGAATGGAAGTATAGTAAAAGGAGTGAAAGGGGTTGCTGCTAGGGACCGAAGAAACGCTGCAAAGAACCTTAAGTAATACCTACAGTGCACCGCATGAGGTGCACTGACGGCACTAACCCGAAAGGGGTCTTCAGGTATTAATAATTCTTACTTCAGCGGAGGTCCTATAAATATTCGAACAGACCTTAATAC
>NC_087204.1:35549300-35559300 GCF_015104395.2 Macrobrachium nipponense
GCCCTCTTGCATTCTAGATGAAAACGGAAGATTCTAAGCCGACCGCCAAATAATACTCCATCCAGATTCACCACGATTTCATATCAAAGAAACTGCGACCCAGAGCAAATTGAAATGGTCAGAAACAACGCCACCTATAGGCAGGCTGGTGCTTCTCCTGACAGAGAATGGGAAAAGCATTCTCTCTCTCTCTCTCTCTCTCTCTCTCTCTCTCTCTCTCTCTCTCTCTCTCTCTGCGTAAATTGTAGGTTATTCAAGACCGTTTCAAATTTCAGTTTAAGATTTAACAGCAATGAAAGTGTTTTTCCAATTACACCCAGAGGAGAAATCAAGTTTTACAATATCTCCCTAAACTGGGTATAATCTTCTTAAGGGTTATTTCATTCATAAACTATGAATAACAGAAATCAGTCTCTTTAATCCTCTTAATCACCCAAGTAATAATAATTTCCGATGATTTCCGGCTTACTTATCGATTTATATTACCGCTTAATCGTACAATTCTGGCTTCAGGGAACTCCTCAGTTGAGGATCAGATAATCCCTTCACATCGTCATCAGCCTATAGCTGTCTCTAGTTACTCTTGATAATTTTAAATCTAAAAAAAATAAAGTATAGATGAACAAACATAGGAATTGGAGATTTCAGCTCAGCAAATATTGATGACTAAAATATAATTAAGCTAGAGCAACGCCACTACAACAGAGAATCTGCTTAAACACTGCAAGAAAGTACCCGAACCGTTAGCTACTTTCCCTTAAGAACCTCCATCTTTAGTTGAGTAAGCAACTGGAATACAGTGAGAATAACACCGATTACCAGTCCCTGGGCTGTAGTATATGCTTTCTTATTGGCAACATTACAGCCGCTGCTAATGGGTACATTTCCTAGCGCTCGGGTAAATATTCTAAATTGCAGTAACCTAGGTGCGTTTATCTTTATTATCAGCTTGTTTGTCAATTGCAGTGGAAGGAAAAATTGGCATCAGTCATGAGCAAGATATGGAAGGAGTTAACGGGAGTTAACATAGGTGGCTGAAAGTTATAGAAAAGTATTTAATCCTAATTAATTTTGGCTATGGTAAAAAGGACTGGGTGAAATTAAACGGAAGAAAGAGACGGTTAGCACACATACACATATACATACATTTGTATGTATGTATGTTACGATGGCGAAATTTAATTCACTTGCCTTAATACACAAATAATTCTGCCTATTTTCTCCACACACAAGCAGATATAATATTTTCTAGAAATATGCTACCTCTGGCAATCATTGAATTAACATACGAAAGTATTTTCCTACAACAAAACTAAGGAATGGATGAAGAGAAGTCTAAGGACATAAAAAGGGGAAAAAATAACATACAATAAAAAGTACTAAGTAAAAAATAGCGGAAGAGCAAGCCTAGAAATGTTCTATTATGTAGATGCACAATAAATATGTACGAGGGAATATTAGATGAAAATGCATTATAAAAATATTTTTGTATTAATCTTTACAGGATTTATTTTGTAATAAATTTTACAATGTTGAAAAGTATTTTTCAACTAAAATATAAATCGAAATTATTACTTTAGCAAGGAATCAGTCATTTCACCAGTAACCTTAGTGATGGTGTAATAATAAATGGGATAAAATCACGGAATCCTATGAAGGGGTATGTGTAGCATCAAAATTCATTGATACACGCAGTAGTTTCGTATAAATTCAAAAGATGAGTTACTTTAAAGTATATCGTGAGTCAATTTTCAGACATGACTAAAGATTAAATTACCATATTCATACATACATGTCTTACAGAATGTCAGAATTAGATTAAATTCTCAATTATAGTGAAGAAAGATTAAATATGCATACATACATATACATGCATATATAATATATATATACGTATATGTATGCATATAACTATATATATATATTACAACTAATAATATATATATTATCATAAATATTATATATAATATATGTCTATATCTTATAAAGCTGAAATGAAAAGAATCCCACTGTATATTTTGAGCTGTTTTGCCGTAAGTTCATATTGCTAAATAAGTAAGCAAAACATCTGAACATAATCAGAAATCCTTAACAAACAAACAACATTAAAATTGCCATTTATACACGACAAACACCCAAGACCAGCAATGTACAAATAACCAACTATATCAACACTTCTACGACAATTTGTCTACAAAACAAACAGGTGCGTATATTCCCATGCCTCATCATATTCCTTGCCAGAAAAAAGCGTGACGGAGAGATGCCTAAAAGACAAAATGCTATTAATAATTTAAAAAGGGAAGGAACAGGAGGCACTTCAGAGTAAACAGGAGGCATAATCGCATACTCCCTCAGATCTACGTTAACACATAAAATGAGCCAAATGGCCCCGAAAGCCCGTGTTAGCAAGGTGGGTGAAAGTGGCCAATGCCAATTGGGCTAAATTGTGAGATCTTGTTGGAATGAATTACACAGGAAACAGGTATGTGAGCAGGGGAGAAACGAGGAGGGGGAGAAACGAGGAGGGCCTACAGACGAGTTATAAGGGGTTTGTCAGGGGTAGGGTTAGTGTTGGGGGGGGGGGGGGGAGTTGATAGATGTAAAGAGCATAGAGGCGTGTAACACCTAGCTAACAACTGCGGAGTTGGATTACTCATCACAAGGATTAGGACAGAAAGGGATTATTTCATTTATTTTCTGCTGAGGAAACTGGTAACTTTCTTTTTGCGCGACAGAAAAATCCTCCTGCGAAAGAGCTTCGAAGGAATAGGACAGCAATGATGATTTGGGAGGAAAATGAAGGGTCATAAGAAAGATAATACAGAGAACTTAGCGATAACGGAAAAAAACGTTTAGGGAAGAACTTGGTAAAGATGGCGGAGAAGCTCTGGGACAAGAACAATTTCTGAAATGGATGCCAAGAAATGGCTTGCATAGTGAATATCTTCCCGTGATGTCAGCGCTTAGTCAAAACTGACAGGTCTAGAAGAAAACGGTGTAGTGTCCTTTTAGAATGACTTAAACAGTAGAGAGATATTTTACCTCAAGGAATATCTAGATTATAGTGATAGTTAAAGGAAAACAGCTCTGGTTAAAGTGGATCATGACTAGCAAACTGTTAAAAGAAGAACGTAGTTAAGCAGTTTGAAGAACTAAAGAGGGGCCAAAGATGGATTTGTTTAGAGTAAATCCGTTCTGGGATGGCATAAACGTCAAAAGAAATTTCTGTAATAACAATACAAATTTGCAAACAAATAAAAATGTCACAAGAAGGCATTACATACATTACATAACAATGATAGACTGACAATAATAAAAGCTGATTAAGAAATTACCAGCTTAGGGCAGGATAAAAAAAATATGTACACTACAGAAAGCTCTCTCTCTCTATCTCATCTCTCTCTCTCTCTCTCTCTCTCACACACATTCCTAGATATGAAACTACCAACATAAGGAGTTGATGTAAAATAAAAATAAAAACGAAATTAGTGTCAGATTAAAAATCAGGAATAGTAATACACTAGACTTTTTCAGAATTAGAAAAGGAATGTCGGGAAGAAAATATGGAGAGAGAGAGAGAGAGAGAGAGAGGAGAGAGAGAGAGAGAGAGAGGAAAATCAATAGACATCATCTTCCACTTCTGACTCCATAGTTTCCTAAACTCTAGGAGTTTTTACATGGTGTTCTCTTTATCTTCGGTTCTCTTCCGCAGAAATATTCCACACGTCAAAAAGCAATTCGACACCGGAGGGATCTGGCGAGAATAAATTGCTTTGTGTAAATATTTCCTGATGAAATACTGTTCTGTTTCCCTTCCACGATTAGCACCTGGTCTAATTATTGGATGCGGGTGGCGAAGTATCTGTTCTTTGGAGTGAATGTATGTTGACATATTAAGTTACGGCATGTAACTCGAATAAGAATTAAAAGTTAACAAGTTTATGCAATAAAGGAATTTGTGGATACATATACCACACACACACACACACACACACACACACATATATATATATATGTATATATATATATATATATATATATATATATATATATATAAATGTGTGTATGTGTGTGTAAAACTCATGCCACACAAAGTTATTTAGACAACAAATCATAAGATAAACAAGCTGAAGACATAAATAACCCGACTCCTCAGAGACGACCAGAGCTACACCTCAGACAAAGACATTAACGCTCTAAGAAAAAACAAGCGAATAAACAAAAATAATCTCCACTTAGGAAGCCAAACAGGTCTAAAACCGAGGCCGCTCTGCGGAGCGGAACGGGAATGTGAGCCCAGTGACTACAGCATCCCACAAAAATATTCAATTAGCATAGATTAATTTAAATGCGCCACTCATGCGAACAAATCATTTTTCACGCTAATGCATAAGAGAGGAATCTTCGCTCAGGACGGCCGTCGTAACAATGAAACGCGGAAAGCAGGGGCACACAGACAAAGGAGAAGAAGAGGTGGAAGACACGAGACACATACGAGTGTATTACTTGACGAAATTGTTGTTGTGACAATGTTAAATTTTGCCTCACAGAAATTCAAAATGCACACAGGTATAATATATACGTATATACTGTATATATATATATATATATATATATATATATATATATATATATATATATATATATATATATATATATATATATATTCAAACAAAGCCTGAGTAAGTGATACGAAAACAGTTTATATAAAACGTAATATCAATTATGTATATATAATTGTGTGTGTATGAGAGAACGAATTTGTGCTCATGAGTATGTGCACGAGAGCATACACAGTAAGTGTATATGTATGCGCTTCCTGCAATATCCCGAACTAACGAATGCACTATCAACAAGATGCGGCATTTTAATCAATAAGTGAAGTATGATGAAACGCACAGCAAAGCAAAGTGTTCTGGAACATCCTGTCAGGGAAGCGCTCAAAACAAATTAGCATTTCGCATAACGCTGCTCAGGATGTCAGGATGGAAATCCTAAGGTAAACCATTCCATTAGGAAGAGGAGAGGATGCTCACACCATTAGCTATTCCCGCTGTAAAAGTCGTACTATTTCTCTACTAACGGTTCAAATTTGGAGGAGTTTCACGATACCGATGCAATTTTACTAGCATTTCTAGAGTTGTCTAGAAATATGCTGGAGTTTTGAAGCAATACCACCCTCTCATATTAACTATTAAATGTATATTACGTTTGTCCTTCATTATGTTATGTAATAATCTGAGGCGTTTCTGCTAAAATAATTAGACATAGTCACTAGTTCATAGAACACGTAAATTTTCCATAGAACTAAATTTTCTTGAGAAACAAACTGAATGACTCAGAAATAATAATAAAATTTATTAGGAAGATTAAATAAATTATAATTTACAAATAACTTCCTTCGAAGGCAAATGAATCTCTCGATCAGAGCAAGTTTTCTTAAATAACAAATACTAAGGAACTTCAGCCGTGAATTCTCATAAAATAAAAATATCCCCAATCATAATCTCAATATGCGAGTGAAAGAAGCAACTCATGTCCGGTTACGAGAGAGAGAGAGGTGAGGATAGATGAGAGAGAGAGAGAGAGAGAGAGAGAGAGAGAGAGAGAGAGAGAATGATATAAAAGTAAAAAACGGTTGTGAAAAACATGAAAAGAATTTTTTTTTCCACAAAAACGATAACATTTGTAAAACCAAGCTGAAAAAAAAAGAAACGAGACCGAATTTCAAACACAAAACTAATCCTGAATTGACCACTGCATATCAAATAAATAAATCATACAATTATGAATCATACAAAATAACTGAATAAGAAATATACAACTGAATACGAAATATACATCTGTCTGTCTGTCTGTCTGTCTGTCGTCTGTCTGTCTGTCTGTCTGTCTGTCTGTAGCGTGTGTGTGGATACAAAAAGTTACATTGTATTGCAGAGATTGGTTTCGTTTTCCTTCGAGTTGCTGTCCGGATGTTGGCTACGGGCCAATGCCTGCGTTTTCGAAAACATCCTCCTGCATAAAGATGTGATACATGAGAATACAAGTGAATCTCTTCCTAAATGCCTAAATGTCGGAGTTAAGGGTACATCTAACCGCAACACTATATATATATATATATATATATATATATATATATATATATATATATATATACTTATATATATATATCATATATATATATTTATATATAAAGCGGACATTTAAGTATGATAGTATACATACATACAGACATACATACATACATACATACATACATACATACATATATAATATATATATATATATATATATATATAATATCATATATATATATATATATATATATATATATATATGCATACATATATAGGAGAGAGAGAGAGAGAGAGAGAGGAGAGAGACGAGAGAGAGGAGAGAGAGAGAGAGAGAGTACCCTCAAAAATATTTCTCCTTCATTTATAAGAAGCAGAAATGGCCTCCCGCAGGCCAGGGGTCAGCCACTGAGGACAAACATATTTCATGCCACGACACCTTTCTGACATATGAGGAATAACTTTCAACGCGAACTCTTAAAATTGCTCCCCTCGTCTCTGCAGCCTTGCTTATTCCTACTTAATAGAAGAGGAAATGATATGTCACAGCAAAAGATATCGGAACTTCATCCCTAAAAAGGACTGAAGAAGAGGTATCAGTAATAGTATAAGACGAAATACGTCGTGACCTTATAGGATAAAAGAATCAGGGATGATAATATGAGATAAAGTATGTTATAGTAAAAATTGTATTGCCTAATAATAATAATAATAATAATAATAATAATAATAATAATAATAATAATAATAATAATAATAATAATAATAATAAATCACATTAAAATATGTGTAAAGATTCAAGGTTAAAACTAAAAAGAAAATGAATATTGTTAATCGAATGAAAGTGGTCTGCTAAAAGATAGAATCAAATAATTTTGTCTTACGCATAAAACTACGAGTTTAATAATATTCAAGGATAAATTACTAGCGAGTACAAATCATCGTGACTTCAAAGCTACTTTTTAGAAATCTATTTCTAATAATTAAAATGAGTGATGTAGACTTAAATTTAAAACTAACATTTATCTATTAATGTAGTCACAAGGATCATTCAGCAAATAAAGTTTCGTAAGCAATAAATTATCCAACATTCAATGTAAAAACTTCGTAAATAAATCACAGCTATGAAAACAAGACGATGTTAATTTAAAAATTAACAAGCACAGATTCTTAATCCCAACTACTACTACTACTACTACAAGTTTTTGTAAGTATCCTTCTTAGCAAAGTCAGCAGCCAACAAAAAATAAAAAATGTCGTATCACCAACTTCAGCCGAGGAAGACAGAAAGCTCATAGTCGCATCTGATCTGCTACTTACCTGGAAAGAAAAGAAAGGTGTGTTATTAATCATATGCTCAATCACACTGTAAAAGGTACATTTATTTAACCTACAAGCGTCATATTATATATATTATATATATATATATATATATATATATATATATATATATATATATATATATATATGTATATATAGTATATATGGAAGCAGCTCTAAAAGGAGTTACATTTCAGGATCTCATTGGCGACTACTTATAAACTCAAAAAACGTCTTTGAGCCCCGAGTCCTAGAGATTTCAAAATGGTTATGCTGCTAGTAAGGAAAATATTTCTTCTTAAATTTAATAAATGAAAAGACACGAATAAGGATAAAAACACAGAAAAAAGGAACCAAAAGGAGTCAACAATAACACAGCCTTCCCTTAAATCTAATTGGCGAGCAAGTCGCAAACTAGCAAAACCATCCCCTCCCTCTCCAGAAAAAAAAAAAACAAAAAAAAAACACAAGGGGTGGAAAAGGGGCATTCACTTCCCGGTAATTACGAAGGAAACATTGTTCTCCGTTTATAAAAGCCTATATGTACCCAGCCTCTCTCACCACCGGCCCAGCCATCGGGCGAGACCCTCTCCTCACCCACCATAAACATACAGGAGGTGGAAACTTATGTCTCTCCCACAGACACCTCCATCCCACATATCACCTGCATGGCTCCCAGTTCCCGGTCCTCCTCCTCCTCCTACTACTCCAACTCTTCTCCCCCGCCCCTCTCCTACCCCAACCCCAACCTCCCCTCTATAAACCCGGCACCCGAAAATCTCTCTAACCCCACCCCACCTCTTTCCAGATCCCCAGCAAAACCCCAGTAAGGCCGCATACACACAATTCTCACTACATGAAAGATTAAGTGTCGAAAAATCTATTTACCAATTATAATCCCAAAGCTCCAACATCTTTAAGGATTATCAAAGTAAAAAGCTGACGTGTGCATACATATAAGTATATGTATACACACAGACACACGCAATATATATATATATATATATATATATATATATATATATATATATATATTATATATATATATATATTATATATATATATATATATATTATTCTCTTCGGCTGAAAGTTATTTTTAATATATTGACGTACTGTGATTTCGATAGGACTGGAAACACTTCTGGATGAATATATATATATATATATATATATATATATATATATATATATATATATATATATATATATATTATATATATTTGTGAATAAAAATGTGTGACAATTGTTAATTTCGACATAAAAATTACTTGTATATACAAACGAGAGAGAGAGAGAGAGAGAGAGAGAGAGAGAGAGAGAGGAGAGAGAGAGAGAGAGAGAGACTGGCTTAGCTTCAGAGAATGGCTATCAGAAAAGCCGGAAGATACCGATATTTTTTCTAGTATAATGGATAGGGTATTTTCTTCCCCCTCGCAGTATAAAATTTTGTTTTACTAGCTTCCTGCGTCCTCCATTGTTTTCTGCCTAAGGAAAACCTTTCGGAAAGACGCTAGAATTGACAAAAATTACACCTGTGTATGTGTGATATATATATATATATATATATATATATATATATGTATATACTGCACGTTTGTGCCATTTATATATAAATGTAAATGGGTTCACCCATGTACAAATGAACGTATGTTATGTATATATATATATATATATATATATATATATATATATATATATATATATATATATAATATATATATATATATATGAATACTGTGAAGCAAAGAGAGTACTTTTTTATTATCTCATGAAAAAAATGAGAAGGAATACTGGTGAACGCGATGTGCCCGTGATGGTTTTGTGGAAGTGCATTAAAGACATCGAATGGAGTAGTTTAAGAGGCTGTTAGCGGTAAAAGAGAAGCTATCCGCCTAACGATCGTTCATTGACCGCCTGCCTCCTTAACTGCCACAGCCCATTTGTTTCTTACCTAAGAGAGAGAGAGAGAGAGAGAGAGAGAGAGAGAGAGAGAGAGAGAGAGATCGGTCGTGTGTGGGTGAGAGAAGTAATAAAAGATAGCGTATTATCGGAGAGAGTGAGAGAACGCAGCCATTGGCGACTGAAGGTTCCAGTAAGGAGAAAGTGAAAAGGCGAATTTTTGTATGCGTGATTAAGGAAGAAAATTAATATTGTTTATGAGAGAGAGAGAGAGAGAGAGAGAGAAGAGAGAGAGAGAGAGAGAAATATATTTTTCATAAAGACGAAAGTACAGAGAGCATTGTAAGAAGTGTAACTGCAAAAAAAGGAATAGATAAATAAAGAAAAGTTAGAAAATTTAAAAAGCCAAAATACCCAATAAAACACCAATATTCTCATTTCTCTTTCCTCCTAATCTCTTCGCCCCACCAAGGTCTGGCGAGTGGGTCTTTTCTGTCCTGCATAGATTTTATTCTATTCTAGGTCATCATAAGGTCGCCTTGAACCCCAGTATATATTCATTTCATTTCTGTTTTCTGTTAAGGTAAATTCGCCCAAACATTATGATGACTAAATATGCGTTATTAACAAAATATTATAAGTTAAACGCCACATCACGCTCTCCAAACTTATTTTAACATGCTGTATATTAATAAACGTATG
>NC_087204.1:35561800-35591800 GCF_015104395.2 Macrobrachium nipponense
CAAACCTTTTTCATTTCGTTTCATATTCTGAATACGGACTATAGATCTCCAGCAAGTTCCATAAACGAACATATTATTCGAAAAGGGGGAAAAAAGTAATTCTAAACACATGGATGGTCTTTCCATGCGGATAGGGGAAAAGAAAAGATCTTGGTAAACAAGGCAATCGCTGTAAATAACAACAGAAATACAATAAATATATGTATAAAAAATCATGCTGAAAACCTAACGTTGCTTCATGTGATACGTGTATCTGAAAACAATACGTGTTCAGAGGAAGGTAAAATTGGTCATTGTATGCGGATCATTCAACTGAAAACCATCGGTTATTTTATTATACCCCTACAATGGGGAGAGAGAGAGAGAGAGAGGAAGAAAAAGAGGAACGAAAAACTGTTCGTGTTACGAATCGTATTCGATTTATCGTCACAAACCACACCTGTAACATATTAATTTGAGTTTACTAAGACCCATTATGGGGGCATCTATACGACGCACCTAGCCAGTAACACTGTCGACAGAACTTAAAAATACATTTCAGGATCTCTTCAACACCCGGTAAGCTGTCCAACTCCTCTAAAGTCCCCTAGCTCTAATTTCGCTCACGTAATTATCAGAAAATGTTTCGTAAGAGCACCAGGTGTTTCAACATGGGGCTTAGTGGTTTTAGTTATACTGCGTGTTTTATTTGTTTTAGTTGACATACTTGATAATGGTAATGGCTTATACTGTGAGGAATACTTTGAGGTTCAGTAATTGATTATACTGTGAGGGTCTGCTTTCCAGTTAAACTAACTTACAACACTAATGACCGCCTGACGTAGCCTTAATTGAACTTCTATATAAAAATAAGAACCTGAACTATTATTAACTTAAAGCGGAATTATAGCCTTGCGTAGTTTAAGAGCTAAAAACCGTCAGTTTTTAAATATTTTGCTTGTTGAAAATAACAAGAAAATAATTAAAATAAATATTTAAAAGAAACTAAACAGTTTAGCAAAGAAGCCATTCATTTCTAGAATGTAATGATTAAAAGTAGGTTTATTATAGTTACACATAGCAGTCCATATTTTTTGTTATCCCTTAAAACCAAAGGGAAATAAGCCAACACACGAGCATTCCATCTCAAGCGTGATTCGGGTAGCGTGATACCCTCCCATCTGGACCAGCTGGACATTCCTCGCACAATTACCGCAACACTTCCCTCCAAACAATGACTGGAACTGTCATTCATCAAACGTGACAAAATAAAAAAGTAAACAAAAAGCATCGCCTCAACTTCTGTGTGCTGTTTTTGTCAATGGAATGTCACAGGCGACTTCCTTTTTTGCCTTCCTCTTTTATACCTGTTTATCTATTTCCTTGTCCTTACTCATGTATCTCGGTATCTATTCCCGTAATAACTATGACATTTTACTACCATTGTTCCTTACAATTACATGTTTCCAACTTCATTTGATAACAAATCAGACCAATTTCCTTACAGCCCACTGATAAGAAAGCATAACTGGAGTCCCAAAAGCCATTTTACCTTCTATTAAATAGTTTTTTTCAATATAATCACTACGCTAGACATTCAGCTCACCAGCCAGAGGGCACCCAGTGTTTCTACAGTAGCTAATAGTTGTCGTTGCTAACTGTTATTTCTCGTTGTCAACGCAAATCAACGACGAATTCAGTCAATAAGGATCTGAACAGCCTTTGCATTATGCGATGGATAAAAAGAAACCCTTACATAATCCGTAAACATTATTACTGTATCATCATGTTCTCACCATCGAGTGTCCCTTATGATCCCAGATCCCCGTTGGTGTTAATACGGCTACCTGTGAAACCGGTAATAGCACTGGGAATGTCGGACGCGTCACACGGGTATACTGGACAGAGGATTGATGGCTATACTTACAGGCTGACGAGGCATCAAGGTATAAGAAAACACACAGGAAAATTCACACATTTCCATTTCAATTATTCTTCACTTTTTCATATGCAATGTAAAGCGGCTGCAGCAGTCAACCAGGTAGTCTGTGATCAAACAGCTATTTCTATCAAAAGTCAAGTCTGGAGATACCACACAGGAAAGTTCATACTTTTTCATTTCCATTTCTAGTTTTGACTTGTTCACATATGATGAAAGACGACGTGAATTGCAAGAGATGTTGATTTTGATTGTAGAAGTTATTCTTACCAGCGATTTTGCATGTGATGAAATCTTGCGTAATATCTTTTTATAGGTGATTTTGATGTGCATACGGTTGCATATACAAATGGAGACACGGGATATTAAAAGTGTTTTCGCTTGTAAAAGTGATATAGTGTATAGTTTCAAATTATTTACAGATTGAATATTCTGTAGAAAACAAATATAATAAACAAAAGGTAACTTCGTTATTTGTGGAAATGGAAACATTAACTTCCAACACTTAATTAGAACGTCCAAAAAGAAACCCATGTTTACCGGTGAACGCTTTTAAAAGTCAATGACAAAAACCACAGAGCGAAAACATATGATACAGAGTTTTAAAAACGTTAACCAGGTTCAAGTTAAACGTCTCAAGTTAAGGATGCATTCTGGCATTGTAACTTTCCTAATTAGGCATTCTCGAGAACGTGCAATGCACGTTGACACTTAGTGCAAGAATCACAATCAGATCGTTTAAAGACATTTTGCGTAAATGAAGGTCACCGAATTTTACAACAATCACAATTAGATCGTTTAAAGATATGCATAAAAGAAAAAGACTGACTTTAAAATAAGCCCAATTATATTGTTTATAGACATATTTTCTAGAAAGGATGAACACTTGATAAAATTTCATACATTACTATATGTTATTCTGAAATGAAGGTTTTGTTTACAGTTATACTATTACTACTTTACGAAAATGATTTCTAAAACTTCTTCCCAATTAAAAAAAAAATGACAACGCAAGAAACAAAAAGAATGAAAGAAAAGAGTAAAAACCAAACAAAAGCATCTTCAACAAACACAGGTTAAAAAAAATTAGTCGTGAAATTTTGATCTTGCCAATAAAAGACATTACAAGCAACAAAGCCAACAATGACAGGAGAGATGCACAACCGTTTAATATGACAGGTCGAACTGCAAAACGAAAAATAATAGTTATAAAAACAGCAGCACACAAAAAATGGCAGATTTAAAGAATTAGCTCTCAAATTCCTGCACTGTTAACACGAGAATTAAGAGTGAGAATTTAGGACCAGCAGTAACAAAATCACATTCACAAAATTAGTTATGAAACATCGAAAAATATTTACAAAATAAATAAAAATCCGTTTCATTAACAGACAAAGGATGAAAACTCGAGCAACAAACAAACAATAACTGCCATAAAAAGGGAAAATTAAGTTCAACAACAACAACAACAACGAGTGGTTATATGCCGTTTGCAATGGAGTATCAATCAGCGAAATGTACGGCACGAGGGCACACATAATCCAGATGGCATTGTTGCTCTGCGGCACTTTATGCCCAAGTCAAAGTGTTCCGGTCATACATCAGCCAAGACAGCTGGGCAATATTGATCTAGCAATGCTCTGCCACCGACCGACCACACAGCATGGAGTCTTACAAAAGCCATTCGGGGCGACAAATGACCAAAATCGGGGTCGGAAGACGGCCGACGCAGCTCTTATGCTAGATGCTTGCCATCAAAGTGCTCGCTAGTGGTCGCAAATGGTGGGTGTCGCGGTCATCCCGCGGAACGACGCTGTTCTCTGCATTGCAAAGTAATTGACGTTATTAACAGCAGTGCTGGTGATGGATGTGTTGCTCATTCAATATTTTCGTTATAACACAACTCGTATTCATTCCTTCTGAAGCACACGTGGGTATACAGACAACTGCAATAATTATCATAATTTAAAAAGCCGCACATAGCGATTACAAATATTTAACATACTATTTCCCAGCGTTTAAACTGGAGTCTGGGAACCATTCGAGACACCTGTCAGACTGTGACTAGATTACAATCACGTGCACGCGTGAAAGACAAGAATAAAGGCAACATTATTCTTTCGCACTGTATGTTGCAAGCACCCACTGCATATAAAATTCGGATATTGTGAAGAGAAGAAAGATGTATTTAAAAAAATTATACAATACTCGATAAAACATTACAGAATGAGAGAAGATTTATGTAGTCTTCCGAAACATCACGTTCTTAAAGGCACGAAATAAATAGGCTTAACTCAGTCATCAACGGTTGGTTACTTAAAGTACTATCTTCATATGATCAAGTATCAATTTACTGTGGGGGAAAAAAGTGTTAGTTTTATATATCCCATACAATAAAACCCCAAAAATCTTCTGATTAATATCACAAGCAGCAGCTGATCTCTGCAAGCAACAGAATTGCATTTTAACACATACATATTGATGAAATACCTTATTCATAAGTGAACCTTGGGCTAAAACAGGAAAGACATCTTAAATGTAGACACCGGTACATTTAGACATGTAACATATTATGGTATTCTTAGTCCATTTAGTTTCGACTTTAAATTTGGTAATATAAATTTTCCTTAAAAAAATCTTAAACCATTCACTTGTATTGATAAAATCTCAGATCTATTCTAAAATGAAGTCACATTTCAATACAGCAGGTGAGCCTAAGTTGATTTACCAAATTATAGTTAACGGCATTTTCCTTTCAATAACTAGGTATTCTATTTTGCTGGAAGCAAATTGGTCTACCACAACTTTTCATCTTACTGAATTCAGCGTGTGTAAGAAATATCTAGGCATTAGTCCTCAAAAGCTCAATAAAAAGCCGTTTAAATGTACTTTTTACTTTATTTTTAATAATCTACGTATGGCGATTCTTTGAGCAGGATACTACAAACAATTCTCTAGAACAATTCTCTTGAATTTCTTTAAATGCCCCTTTGTTATACGACAACACCAAGTTTAAAACTTATGATCTCCATTAGAAGCTAAGACGAAAATAATATGAAAATAAAATATCTAGAAAAGATGTTCAAAGACCATTATTATTCATCTGAGACTCCTCTATAACTCTGTAACGCTTATCTAGTTCTTAAGAGCGAAAGAAATCAAATTACAAATATACTTTGATGCACAACGTCACCATCACTGGGTCAAACCCATCATCTTTATATAAATAGAAATATATAATATATATATAGCGGCTACTAGGAAATGAGTTTTGTTGTTTCGTAGTTCTTAATACAGCGGTGTTGCACATGCATTCGACTCGGTTCCTTTAAATACAGATCGATGAGATTATGAACATAGAATTGAAAAAATTTGGCTATCCATTTCACTAGATATCCTTCAACCATTACTAATACCTTGTACATTTTCCACGACTTCAGTCAAGACAGAAGACCAACCTACCGATAATTACAAAGGTTGCACCTTTCCGTAGTTGCATTTTGAAATGTTCGTTTATTTCTTACCGTAAAAAAACAACTTCAAAAGTTGAACTTGAAGACCAGTCTTCCACAACCTCAATGACCAGACATAACACTACCTAATTAACGTACAAATATAGTACGCAAGCTGACAGAGAACTTAAAATTATCTTGACGCTTTTCAGAGTAATTATGTCACAGTTCACGGACTCCTCCTGCCCGGTAAGGCTAAAAATGCGCGATGATTATGTTACCACAAAGAGAAGGAAAGTAAATAACAGAATAAAGTTGAAAGAAAACTGCTTCAAGCAAGTACTTGTAAGGAACTAAGCCAGATGGACACTGCACGACATCTAACAATGTAGTATTTCGCCTGTCACGCTACTTGTACATAAAGACGCGATAAAAAGTAATTATTTATACTCATACTACGTAATATCAAGGGTGACAAAATGGCACAGACAAGATAAAGAACGCACAACGTTAGATATCAAAGGAATTTTAGAAATACAGGTGTAATAGAGAATATTCTTGGTTGCCTCGTCCATCACAGTCCACCCTTCCCAACGCCAACAAACAAACAAACTCATACACACATACATAGTATATGCATATATATATATATATATATAATATATATATATATATATATATATATATATATATATATATATATATATACAGTGTGTATATATATATATATATATATATATACTGTATATATATATAATATTTATATATTATATATATATATACTAATATCTATTATATAATAACATACAATATATATATATCAAATTATATATATCTATATCATATATAATCAAAAATATATGTATCAAATGTTACATATACACACTCCATATTTTTACTTAGGAGTTAGTCAATTAATGGGGGTCGCAGCCTTGCTGCCATAAGACTAGCAGCCACAACGCAAAAGAATCCGTGAGAACCGAGAGGTTCACGTCCCTCTGAAGCCACCCCCGGGGAGATAAAATGCGCTGGTTGAAAAAAAAGAAAAAAAGGAAAAAATACTGTCGTGAAAAGTTATTTTATCTTTTTTTTTTTTTTTTTTTTTTTTTTTAAATCGGTAGTTTCTATTGTCTGCCGAAACAAGGGAGACAGGCAGGTGGAGGATGGAGGACTGTGAGTAGGAGGAGGAGGAGGAGGAAGGGGGGGGGGGGGGGGGGGGGGTTGGAGGGTTAAAACCGCCCACACTTCCCTCAGGAACCAGACGCCCATGGAATATGGATATCACATACAGGGGAGGAGAGAACAGCCGGACCTTCTAAACATAACCACAGTGGTGGATAACATTTCCCAGTGTATAGCAGCCGCCCCATAACCTACAATGTTATCCGGAAGTTTATTCACAGTTCCTTCTCTATTTGAGAATAAATGCAATTTGTAAAGAGATGTTCGATAGATTAACAAGTGATTTAGTTATCTTTCTTTCAAACCGAGCGCTAACATTCGTTGCTATTAAAGAAAATATATCTAAATGAAAAAATAAAATAAAAAAAATCAAACAAATGCTAAATGGAACATCGTTCGATTTGGTTTAAATAAGTTTTTGTAGGTAACAAAAAAATATATATATATATAAATAAAAAGGAAAACATCCTTATCAGGAAAAACTTATTTAATTGTAACTGATGTACTCAGTGTGTGAAAAAAATATTTACTGGGGCGTAATAGCAACACAAGAAAATAAAACATAGACATAGAGCCAGACAAATAGATAGAGAGATAAAGAAAGATGATGCCCAATGCCAGACTGCCAAAATAATCAGTGATATGTTTACACGATGTTCAGACAAGCGCAATATTCCTCCTCATTTTATGGAGGACCAGAAAATATTACAGATCTCATTTCGCGGTAAGCAAATAGATAAACCTTCCATTGCTTCGTCCCGAAAGAGTCTCAAGACAGACAGACAGAGATCGGTTGGAAATATTCTTAAGCATTAATGGATACCAATTTGAAATCCTCTTCAAGAAACTTGAAGAAGGCGATTGGTTATAGAGCTGGGTTAATTCAATTTGCATCATAATAGAAATAAGTGTTAACAAAATATTTTGAACATTAACTCTGGGGAATACTAAATTTACGCCAGTAATTTAGGTTTACGGCTTCTATGAATTAGAACCACAATATTAAACTAAAAAAATACATCTTTATATTTATAACAATAACATAAATCGTATGAAGTATATACGCTTTGGCGAGACATAATAATACAATAAAAGAATATAACTGCAACGTTTACATGTGACTATTCTATACATCTTATTTGCTTGAATGCAATAAGCTTTAGAGTAAAAGTTTATCACAAATTGATTCTTGCTTGCGGTCTCTTAATTTCCCTCTAAATACTCGTCTCTGACTTACACATTGATGTGTCGTCATGCTTACTTTCCACAAACCTTCATTATCTTTTTCACATAACACCAAATATAATGGTAGTTGACCTCATAAAATCTCCTTCCTCTAAAACGAGATTTTGATTTTTCGTCATAGAACACGAAAAATGACTAACCGGATACAAGTCTACAAGTCTCTCCAATCCAGAGAGTCACAAAGAAACCGCTTTTCTTCTTCTTCTTCTCCTTCTTCTTCTTCGTCTTCTTCTTCCTTCCACCGTTCCATCCAGCATCTCCGGCACCAGAACTATGTAATCTCGTTCGAATGGCTGAGAGGAAATCACCAATTATTCATACACTGCTCTTTCCCAGCAAAAGCAACAGACATCACTGACAAGACGTCTGCCAAGTCTTCAGGACGAGATCGACACGAGTCGTACAGCCCCTTTTCTCTTCCTTCATCGACATGTGTCGACGCATTTCTTCTCTGACTGCGATATTCGACAGCGGAGAGAATCCCCCAACTTTCTCCTTGACGCCGAAATCGACAACCGCAAAAGAGATAGTGTCTCCAGCAACAAAACGACACCCACCAAGAACTCCCTCCTCCCCTGCAGTATAATCGACGCCGTCAAAACACTTTCCTCCTGCAGTAGTGGACATTAGCAAGACGAATCTGGGGCTTTCTCTCGGGAGGGGGGCAGGGGGGCTGGAACACCGTCACTATGAAGATAAATGAGGAGGCCCCAGCGAAGCTTTGGGCCTGGACCAGGGACGGGGAACAGACTCATTTTACACGCTGTAGTCAGAGAGACTTGGAGGGATATCCAGCCAGCCAGGCAGAGAGAGAGAGAGAGAGAGAGAGAGAGAGAGAGAGAGAGAGAGAGAGAGAGAGAGAGGAGAAATTATTTAAAACCCCTGCCTTTTTGCCAACGAATCATAGTCTAGCAGCGCCATTATTTGCTACTAATCTTAAGTGAACTTGAAATTCGTACCGTTCGAAAACACAATTTCCAAGAATATGGTCACTGAATCAATAGAGTACAAATAACAACGTTAATTGAGTTAACTATGAATGAAAAACAAACAAGACACGCTTCCTATTTAAGGAGAATCGCATCGTACTTTTCTTCTTTGGTAGGGTTGCATGGAAAGATTTTCGTGGTATCAATAACACATCTCATACTTTTAGCTTGCTCGAGTTCTCTTCTGCTATCTCGAAAGAGCCTCGCTCTCTGATTATTTAATTTACCTTACAGGGAGCACTATTCTCGAGTGCCTCTTGACTAGGCCAACACCAATTCTTGGACCAGGCTGCATTTGTTAAGCTTCGCATTTCTGCAGATAATGCTGGAAGCTACGAGCAAAGAGATGTACAATGTTGACCAGTATTTTATGCATATACATGTATGTATGTATGTATGTATGTATGTATTTATGTATGCATGTATATCTGTCTGTCTGTATGTATGTATGCATTATATTCCAATACTAAGTAGTTACCACGACAAAAGTTGGTTCTCAATCGTGGAAGAACTTCTGCGCATTAGCTACTACATCCACCTACACTGAAGACTCCTCAGCTATGCATCAAACCCCTACACAAACTACGCAGTTCCTCTCTACCTTGCACGAACTTCCTGAATTTGTGGATGCTGAGGTAACTTCTTTACGCTTCCTCTTTCCGAATATTTATCCAGTCCTTTCTAAGTCTTCCTCGCCTACTTCTGCCCCTGACATTTCAAGTTGTATACACTTTTCGTATCCTATGGTGTTTCCACGTGACCAAATCGTTTCAAAAGGAATTTTGACATAGCCATTTACATCGTAAACTCTTTTTACTTCTGTTTCAACGTCTCCAATTTTTTTAAACACTCAATGTTTCTTATGACTCGCATATACTACGTAACCAAGAAACACGTACACACATACAAACACATACACTATATGATGAACTCCCTGCATGTGACAATATATTTTGGCATACTCATGCACATTGTATAATTATATGTTTGCTGTTGTCTTGTGACCAAATCCAAAAAAACCCATTTGTTACGCAGACAAGGCAATAGCTAAATTTCACTTTTCATACATTATGTTCTTTAGTTTTAATGAACTAGAATAAAATGTTGTTATTTATTAAAATAGAACTGTATTGTCTTATTTAGAAATGAAATATGAAGATTTTCAGGTCAATGCCACTCGAGTAAAAACTCCTCCCTGTACACCCACAAGGTCACACTTCCTAGCCTGCTAAGTTATACAAAGTTAAGACCGATCAAGTTCTCAGGAGTTGTTAAGTTCCGACATTTCCAGATTATTAGTCTTCCCTCGCTACAGCAGTTCGGAGTTTAGTCTTGTCAAGTTAAGACAACCCAAAGAGTTTCCGTAGTCCCACCTAAACTCAAGTTGGAATAGGTTATAGAACGAGACACCTGGCCGAATGGTCTCTTTGTTTCTCTTGAAAAACACATGGCAAAGAATGAAATTGAAATAAAAAAAGAAAAATAGTTTATAACAGCCATCACTAGCTTTTGCTTTGTCATAATTAACGGATGTTGCACTCGGCAACAGAAAGCTTGCAACACAATAAGCCTAGCTTTCTCTCATTATTTTTGTGGTAAATATTAACATTAATTAAATCATATTTGTGTTCATCATTCCTGCGTTAAAACTATCCAACTAAAAAAACTTCGACGTTTCCCACTTGTTATTTAATATCTTGTGAATCCTAGATAACTTTAAAGTCAGCACGATGCAGCAAAAATAATTATATATATATATATATATATATATAATATATATATATATATATATATATATATATATATATATATAACCACACACATAAACCGCGGTATACTTTTAACGAGGAAAACATTGTGTAAAGCAATTTCAAAACTATATTTTCTGACAAAGGACTGTAAATATTATGATTTACACAAGCCAAATTGATTTGCAATATATATATTATATATAATATATATATATATATATAATATATATATTGTATATAAAACTACACGCACATAACTCTCCACTTCCATCAAAACTGCTTTTCATCATTTCAGGTATTCGTCACCCATTTTTAGTGCCTCCAAAAATGAATTTGTGTTTTCATCACTAAAAATTCGCGGGGATGAAGAATTATTACATTTCTGCGACTTATACCAAGAGGAAGTTCGGGTGTAGGCTGACAATTGAATTACATGCCTAGGAACCATTTAGAATGGGGAGAATGTAGTGAATTGTGTTTTCCGTTTCTATATTTTTTTTCTACCCGGTAACCCTTGCCAAAGATTTTCCATGACAAAGTTTTACAAGGAAAAAGAATGTGGGCACCATTGCGCGACTATATATTTTTTTCACACGGATAAAGAATGCGTTTAGGAATGTACAACTATAATATAAATTTTACAAGGAAGATGAGTTTGTAAACCATTGTTCAAGTACATTTTTTACAAGAAAAAATGTATACACCAATGACCCCCACAATATACTATATACACGGAAAAGGATTGCGTTTTATGAATGTAAACTATAATATAATTTTACAAGGAAGATGAGTTTGTAAACCATTGTTCAAGTACATTTTTTACAAGAAAAAATGTATACACCAATGACCCCCACAATATACTATATACACGGAAAAGGATTGTGTGTTCCAGTGTACAACTATATTTCTTGAAGAGGCTTAATGTGTACACCAATGTATGACTGCATCTTTTACAAGGAATAAGACTGTGTGAATATAACTATGCTACTATTTTTTTTTTTTTGTCCAAAGAAAAATTGTGCACCTGTGCGCGATGACAACATAGTTTTTACGTGGAAAACGACTGTGTACATCAACGCACAACAAGGTTTCTTTACCATAATATATTTATTATATAAGAAAGGAAAAAGAAGTGTACACAAACGTACTATCATAATATATCTTTAAAGGGACCAAGAAAGCTTATGCTATATTCGTACAAGGTGGCATATTTTAACCAGAAACATCACGATCAAGCTCTGGTAACATGAAAGGCTTCGATGCAAAGTCCAGATTCGAACGCCTGTCTAAATATGAAGATAAATTACTGGAGGAAAGAGTCACTTGAAAAATGGAGGATTAGGACTTTGTGCTCAGCACGAATGACAGATGGCTCCCTTCAGATTTTTAACTGGATACTGCGTCATCCAAGATAACAAATAAAGGTCATGCACACATAGTAGACAAGGTTAAGAAATGTGTTCTTATCCATCTCTGGGGCTCTCCATTTAAAGGGGCTCTCTACTCAAAGAGAAAGAGAAAAAAATTAAAACAAAACTCACAGGAAATGAAACCACAAAGAAAATCTGTAGAGAAAAGTAACATCACCGGGAAAATTCCCTTATAAAACAACGGTAACGTAATTGAGTTCAACAGAGGAACAACTTGAATCCATCCCTAACCCTCGTAGAAATGAGGGGAAGCCCTCTACTTCTAAGAAGGTACCGAGGAGGAAAGTTGGGTGTATAGTTCAAGGGCTTATCACAAGAGGAGAAGTCGCTCGCTTTTCCTTCCTTACACAGCCTACTACAAGAGCCGAGAAGCTCTTGTGAAGAGTTGGTAGAAGTCTTCAAAGGATTTCGATTCGACGTCATCCGGATATTTCAATTCTCTCACATTTGCTTCCACTTGGCAACGAATGTGGAAGCTATTTTACGTGAATCTGCAAAGGATGATACACTTGAACGCACACGTACAAAACAAATCTGTGCGCACTACAAGACAAATTTGCATACACACATACAAAATATATATACAAATATAAATGCCCACTGGCGTGCACCCGAGAGAGAGAGAGAGAGAGAGAGAGAGAGAGAAACACATTTGGCATAAAGCCAAGATTCCTAATGAAGTTGTTACAGTTGCGAAATTGAAGTCACAGGTGAATCGCTTTGATTTAGGACAAAACGAGGAAATCATTACCCTTGCCAGGACTCTGAAGGCTTTCTTCGGAATCTTTATTTCACGGCGACAATTACTTTAACAGAACAAAGAAACCCTGTGACTGCAGACATAATTGAGGCAAATACATCATTTCCTTTTGAAAGCCGGCACCATGAAGTCTCTCTCTCTCTCTCTCTCTCTCTCTCTCTCTCTCTCTCTCTCTCTCATTTTACCCCCATGCATTTCATTAATTAATTTTCCTTCATACAATACGGAGTTTTACTTTGATAATTTTCAAATACACAACAAAACATGCACTTGTATATTCTCAAATATTTCATCTTATCTTTCCACTTTGCAGCGTTTATTTTGAGATGGAGGTGCTAGCTTCATGTCCTTCTTAGCCTTATCTCCGACCAATCACACAACAGTTTTAGGTTCTTTAAAACGTATATTTACGAAATTCTAAACGCCTATGTTACGTCAATTCTCGAGTTACCGTACAGAAAGGAGTAACTCTTATTCAACAAAGGTGGGGGTCATGTTTCCACAGAAAAAAAATCTTCACATAAAAAGGCGCTAGGCACATCTTTATGATTAAAAATAAATATTATTACACAGGATCTATTATGTCGCAGACTGCGAAAGCGAAGTTTATGACACACAAAAGGCATTAGTTACCAATTAAGGTTGAGCTGTGCTATTTACAATGATAAGGAATTCTGAAGAAAATGTCTTTCAAAAGCAGTCGAATGCAGACTCCTCCAAGTTGAGGAGTTCAATACAAACATTGAAATGGACAGACATCCAGTTCTGCCTTCTCTCTCTTCACCTTGAAATCATTACGGGATTTACGAGGAAATTCTTACAATGTTGAAAGTTTCGGTTATTAAAAGACATAAACGAGGCCCTTTCCCCTTCTTCCGATTTCAGCTTTTCCTTTCGTTTCTGGTTTTGTTGCATTTCTTTCTTTTTCAGGCTTCTTTGTATCTCCTTTTTCACTTGAATTCAAGTTTTTTGTTCATAAGTTTTCATGGCATGTGCCTCTTACATTTCAATGGAGCGGAGTAGGAATATTCATGAATGAATAACAAGAACCGCTGTCCTCTGTTTTCAAAGTCAGACTTTGCTTTTCAGGATGGATAGGTTTAGTATCATCTGGTTTCAAAACAGCTAGAACGTCCTTGGAAATACAGATTAATTAAACTAACGGACATAATTCATCATACAATAGTATATGGTGTACTGACTGAAAGGGTTAATAATTACATAAGCGTCCACAACAGAAGAAGGTGAGGAAACAGGGCTTTTGTACAGAACGGAAGACTTTAACTATGGAAAAGAGAAGACATTGCTGATGGATGTACGCCCTGAAGACTTCCGTGAAACTGAAGTAAAGCTATCTAGCTTTCGAGAGTTAGTGAAAGGAAAGTTCTGACCGAAAAAGAAGTCTTGTCTTTTACTTTATTTGGATGTCACATACGAAATAAGCAGTCGGTTTAAATGAACTCTTAAATCATTCACTTCAGGACTGTAGAATTCTCTACATTCATCCGTGCCTCTAGATTCATTCAACTCATCGCTTTAAGACATGTTTATCGTGGGACCAGACTTGTTTTGAGCATTCTAGCCCGTCTTGGGCTCTGCAAAATAAAAAATAACATGCTGACTTTGCTTGGTGCAGTGTCGATGGTGTGATGTTCGATAAAGCTTAATAAACCTGAATACAAATGAGTAATATTGAATATAATTTAACCCGATTGAATTAAAGGTTTAGAAATCTCGAAAAAGCACAATCAATTTGTATGGATTCTAATTAACCGGAAACCTTATTAAACAATTAGAATATATATTAACCAGCACGAATTAACCAAAACTGATAAAATTTACATAAATTCACAATTACTTATGTAAATAGATACAACCATAAGCGAACAGAAAATTCAAACAGACATTTTCCGAGCCAGTGTGTATGTATGCATATATGTGGGTGTGTGTGTGTGTGTATGTATGAGGGGAGGGGAGATTGCAAGAAAAATGGAGTAAGTGGGGGGGGTGAAGAGGGGGGGAGGTCCCGAGAGAGCCCTCACCCACGTGAAAAAGAGTGACCTAATGAAGCTTGCTAAACACTTCATTTTGGGTGCAAAGCTGTTAATGAAAACACTTACTGTGTTAGCAGTCCAATTCCGTATTTGGTAAATGAAATCTTTATGAAAGTTGATGTGGAAATGACAAAATAAATTGGAGAGGGAGCCACGATATTTAATTAAGACTTAGCACTAGTCTGTTGCAAACTGAGCGAAGGAAAAGCCCAGCAAAAAGGGAACATCAATTAGGGATGAAAAGAACGAAAGGAGAGGAGACAGAGTGAGAAATCAAATTGCAAGGCGAGTGAGAATACAGAATGTATAAAGAAAACATAGAGATCTCGAGAGATGGCAGATATAATCAAGACGAAAACATAACTAAACGGCGCAGTTGTTAAATCTATCAGATTTAAAGATCAATTGAGATTTTGCGACTAGTGTGTGTCTACCTGTCACATTTCTATTTTTCCAGAACCACTGTCTCTATTTCAACCAAACTCGGACAAAGCACCTTTTGGTAGTGTGGATTAAAGTTTGTTCAAATGGGGCCACGCCCCCTTCAAAGGGAAGTTAATCAAGAAATAGAGAAGATGCTTTTGGGGTCATTTGAAAAAAATTCTTCTCTATAACTACTGAGCTAGAAAAGACAACATTTGTACAATAACTTTCTTATGAAGTTTAGAATGAAGTTTGCTTAAACGAGAACATGAGAGTTACTGTATGTGATATTAATCCGTAATCACCTTCATGCGCAGTAGAGGTTTCTCCAATCTGACATCAGGGCTAAGGGTGGAGCCACAACAGGGTCCAAAGCTTCCAATAATAACATATAATATAATAACAATATTATTCATATACTTGCAAGTGCAGTAAAGTGATAAGTGGAAGATGGACTTCTCAATAAAAAGTTTAGTGGGACTGAAGGGGCCAGCTGATCAAGTTATGTAAGAAAAATATCCATATTTTAACTATACTTTTTTTTTCTTTTTTTCTTTACAACTTCTGTCTTCAGCACTTTTGTCAGGGCAAGGTTGCTAGTCCCGAAAAGTTGCCCCACGGATGTTTCAATTTAAACCATTTTCGGGTTTATGTGATTCACTGCACACGACATTTCCTAGTGGTCATACCATCCACGTAGTGACCAGACCCAAGACTCCTTGACACTTTAATACAAGGCTTAGTAATAATAATAATCTGTGTCACTGTATTCCATAGGTTATAAATCTCGCCTCAGCCAAGATCTGGGTTCGATTTCCGTGCGAGGCGAACTGATTTAGACAGTTTGTTAAAACATGCTTAGCTTCTGTTGACCTAATGAGAAAATTTATTAACTGACAGTTGGTAGAATGTGGTGGGTCACAATCATTTCACAGTAAGGCAATAGATAGGCCATTTCATTCCAAAAGACTGAACACTAAAATGTTATCATACTCAAATTCCATCCCTCTCGGTGGTAAAAGCCCATATAATAATAATAATAATAATAATAATAATAATAATAATAATAATAATAATAATAATAATAATAGCGTCATTACAAAAGAACGAAACGTAAAACTACGTATTTATAATACCAAACCTATTCCCGGAACGCGAGAAAAAGAAGCAGATAAATATCTTAAACCTTTTGAGATTGCCAATATTTTGAACGCCCTGAAAGTTTTCCAGAATCTATTACTGCAGAGCGCAAACTGGAATATTTTTCTCATTCCATTTTCCAGAAGAAAGATACACTTTCCCAAGGGACCCCGCCATGATCAATGTTTACTGACAAAAGCCTGGACAATATCAGTTATATACACTATTTTGAGTGGATCATTGATTATACTAAAAGGTGCAGGTTATTATTTGACGTGACGGTAATCAAGTCATGAGATGATCATTGTTTGATGGTTGTATTCTGAATAAAGTCAGCTACCAAGTCTGTGTGGGGGTCCTATTAAGACATTAAATAAACAGAAATGAAAAAAAAATACGTCGTAAAACTTTCACATAAATAATACTACAATTATTCCTCCGTAGTTAATGCATAAAATACATAGATGCAACTTTGGTTTCCTTGTTAAATTGCCATTTAAAGAGCTGTTCAGTTGTCAATCGATGACAAGTGAAAAGGGTCAATGTGAAAATAAAAATATATTGGCATCAGGTAAAAATGAAACATTCCAACAAAGCAAAACATCAGCTGAAAGTACATTTAGGTTTGGTCATAACACCACGATAATAAATATAAATAATTCTGCATGCTCACATCTACCTATCTATCTGTCTCCGTACTGATGCTCGGTTAGAATCCATAATCTTTTTCCGTCCCTAATTCAATGAATTTTAGGCGAAATTTACACCAAAACTACGATAACTAACTAGCATCTTTTCAAGATTTAAACGAGTGTACAAAGACGGACAGACTGATAGATAGCTTTGTGATATGAGACGTCTTTACCTATGTGTGCTGTTATGATCTTTCGAGCACATACGGACTGCTCTCATTTACTTCCACAGTGTGTAGTATATTTCACAATCTTTCGTACAGTGTCTTAAAGAAAAATCCAAGGCTTGGCTGACAGAAGTGATTGATTTTTATCTAAAATCTCCATCTGTACGTGTTGTAGTTATCTTTCGTAGTCATTTTCATTTATTCTTATAATTTCTTTCCATTGATTATTGTTTTCATATATTTCTTTCTATAGCAGGAGTCAGTCGTCGATGCGAAGTCGTCTCTCACAGCATCTACAGACTGCTGAATCCTCCCTCACCGCCTCTCTCCCCTATCCAATACTACATCCCTCTCCCCTCCTACTCCTCCACATTTCCTCCCCTTTTCCTCCACCTCCTCCTCCCTCGCCTTAAAGCTGTCGACCTACATATTTTCCCCTTCCCTAGAGTTTGTCGGGCGTTGACTAGTACTGCTCCATATCCAACGGCGAGTCAAGGGAGGTGGGGATTTTTCTCTACTGCTTCTGAATAAATGAGTAAGGAAATATGTAATTGCGTGGGATTACACTAAAGGTGGAGAGAGAGAGAGAGAGAGAGAGAGAGAGAGAGAGAGAGAGAGAGAGAGAGAGGTGATGGTGGGGGGGGTCCCCGGTTTAGATACAATCCTCCATTAAGTTTCATTCCGGCAAGCAGAAAATCACAAAAAGGCCAGTCGTTATGAATTCATCATAACCTTGATTTCAGAAGGAAGATGGCCTCTATATGTGTGCCTATGTTTGTTTTGGAGAGAGAGAGAGAGAGAGAGAGGAGGTGCTATTAGTTTCATCTTAGTAAGCAGGGAAGAACACGAATCACTCACTTCTGAAAAGTAATATTTCATAAGGAAGACATCTATCAGAAGAGAGAGAGAGAGAAGAAGAGAGAGAGAGAGAGAGAGAGAGAGAGAGAAGAGAGAGAGAGAGAGAACTATTCAGTTTACGTTATAAAAAAGTACACGACTATACGTATCGAAGGAGCATAATTTAGACGAGAGAGAGAGAGAGAGAGAGAGAGAGAGAGACAGAGAGAGAGAGAGAGACAGAGAGTGGGGTAGGGTAAATTCTTACTTTACATTTGAAAAAAAAAATGCGATTTAAAATGAGACAGGACCTTCATAACTGAATGAGACTACACCAGTCGGAAGAGAGCTATAATAAATGAGAGAGAGAGAGAGAGAGAGAGAGGAGAGAGAGAGAGAGAGGTGCTTTTGTCGCATTCCCAGTGCTATGGAAGAAGAAACCCGCCGGGTGAACGTTTTAAAGAGGAAGGGACACACACACATTGAGTGAATCTATAATACTGCAGTTCCCACAACTCCCCCACCCCACCACCCCCAACAATCCCCCCCTCGCTCTTACATCCCTTTACAATCACCTCCTCCCCTTCCCTCAGAGAGAGAGAGAGAGAGAGAGAGAGAGAGTGAGAGGAGAGGAGAGAGAGAGAGAGAGAAGAGAGGGAAATTCAAAAAAATAGAGATTTACATTAAATGTTTTTAAATCCATCCATAGTTCCGGAAGTATTCATAACGAAGAGAAGTCCGCTACTTTGTTTACAAATATCAACCATCCTCGAAATGGCAAATGAAATAATAAAAGGGAAATTTAATAAAAAATAAAAAAAAAATCTCCGCGGAGACCTTAAAATCCCGCAGCGATCGACCTACTAAACCATTTCCCAGTCGCCTAACGTCGCCGGGACAGAGAAGCTGTGAATCTGCCGCTGTAAATTCGTCTCTGCAAATAACGGGGCAAATTTTCTCCCCCATCGATCCGTCACTATCTACGGGAATCGCATGAAACGCCTTTTGCCGCTCCCGCGACGCACACACGCACGCACGCAAACCCCGAAACATTTATTCTTAAACGGTTTTAATAACCGGAGCAAATCACGGCCCCCATCACATCGCATTTAGCTCTTTGCATTCGGTGATGTGGGCCACATCAAATAAACATCCTTCCTGTCTTGCTTTTAATCCGCAAATGACGAGACTAATGGATCCGCAAATGTCAGGACATTAAATAGCCAAAGAACTTGAAATATTTTGAAAACATGTCCAGGTAATTCACCTGTTTTTACACATTTCTATTCAACGGTGAAAGAGGACGATGTGTGGAGCAGGTTTCGGAGAGAGAGAGAGAGAGAGAGAGAGAGAGAGAGAGAGAGAGAGAGAGAGAGAGAGAGAGAGAGAGAGAGAGAGAGAGGCTGCCAATTTCATTCAGGTGTCATAATAAAATCATCAATATTATCATTACTATAGTTTCCTACTGATTATGTTCTTTGTTTGTTTTAGTGTTGTTTTACATGTTCTTTAATTTTATTTGCACAGGGTCAATGAATGCCCAAGTAAAAATTTAAGTAAAAGTTCTCTTTCAAATGAAATGCTAAGGATTGTCGTCAAAGTTGTCCAATTGTTGACAATTCGCAATCCTGCAAAAGGGTTTTTCCAATACTGACAGTGAGGCAGAAATTACAAAACGTTACTCTAAACAATGAACTGATAAAAACACGTTTTTGTGAGATAAATTGCTGGATATATTTAACGTAAATATGAGATTCAGTCAAGTAATATAAACTTTGACATTAAACACTACACAGGTATTGTTTGATTACTGCATTTTTGTCTTAAACCATAAGATGCGTCTTCTATCACCGAACGACACGGCAGTCTTCAAACATGCAAATAGGTAGTAAACAATGAACCATATTTCACGATGAAGAGTCCACTATAAAATACAGAGCTAACAAAAATTTCCTAGTTTCGTATTTTTAGCGAAAGTACGATAACTTCAACATTTTTTGCGGATTTCCTTTTTCTTCCACCAAGGCACGCTCTTGCGCGTGCGCGTCTTAGTAATCATACAACTATACATGGTATGTAAACGCAGACATTCGTGTACACAAGTCTGGTAAACGCGGCCGTTTACTCTTATTCATTTCAGCCACAAGGAAAATTAAAAATCCAATATGTCATCAAGAGGGGGGATAGATTAATTTCAAGTCTGGCGCACGATTTAATCTCCAGAGGTATGTGTACGCAAGAATTGAAATTAGTTCTTATATTCTCTGATGGCAGAGAACCTAAAGTGTTTGTTTAGGTCTTTTTTTGTCGTGTTTATGTTGGAGGCTGCTGAGGAAATGTTTCTGTTCTTAAGTCTTATGGGAAAAATACATGTATATATATATATATATCTATATTATTTTATATATGGGATATATATATATATATATTATTATAGTACACAAGACACACACACTACATTTTATTATATATATATATATATATATATATATATATATATATATAAATAAATATATATACAGGAACACTTTTTGGGTGGGTGTAGCTAGAAGGGTGCAGCCTTCTGCTTTGCCACCAAGCCTATTGGACGTGAGGTTTCTGGACCCACGCCTTTTCATCTTAAATCGAGGAGATGCTGCTACATTTTGATAAATGAATCGCCAGCCGAGCACAAAACTGCTCAGCTGAATTAAGCAATGACCATCCTTAGCCCAAACGAATGTTACGGTAGTTATTAATGGAATATGACAAACCTGAGACGAGTCTGAACTCGGGACAATGCCTCCCACCCACCATACCCACCCACCCAAAACACACACACACATACACACCCACCCCACACAGATATATATATATATATATATATATATATATTATATATATATATCTATATATATATATATTGAACGTGAGAGAGTGCGCATGCCCAGAGTACTTTCGGATAATAACGCGGCAAAAGGCATTACACAGTCATTAGCTGAGGGCCATGTCTGTTTTAGCCCCGTTCCATGCGATCGTTTGAAAGCCACAATACATCAACTAATTTGATGTCGCTCCTGGTGATGATCGTGTTGCTCTTCCAACTCCTGTCATTTATTATTAACGACGTCAATAAAATGAAAATTCTTTTCACGTCGAAAAAAATATAAATATATTTTTTTTCCATTTCGAACAAGACTTCTCGTAATGGTCTATGTCGGTGGAAACAATGCGTACACTTTATTGCTTCCAATGTCAGTGAAACCGTTGTTATGTAAAACTGTATTAAACATTTTAATGTTGATTTATGCACCGCATAACAAATTCTCCCCCCGCAATATATCAGAAAATGTTTCGGCGCAAAATACTAATAAATTTTCTCTCTCACGCAAAATAATAGCGTATATTTCCACATCAGTGACACGAAAACGACGCCTCTTTCTGAAAGTCTGGTCTTTTTATCTACTTTAAAGTCTGGATATTATTAAAGTATGAGCATAATTCTATCACTACTAACAATAGTAGTACTTCTGTTATATTGCTATTGTTATTACTGAATATTAAACATGCCTTTTTCTTGTGTTCAATTTTTTATTTTTGTTAATAATACATTGAAACCCGTGGATTCTCAGAGCATTTTCAAGATTATACCTTGTTTGCACAAGAGAAAAATATCTTATTTCAGCTTCGTCTTTAAAGAATGTGATTGTTCTTGTCTTCATTATCATTACCATTACTATCACTAGACTTTTACCAGTATGCACACTTTAACACCCCTATTCATCAATAAAGTTTGAATAAAATCCTAGATACCAATAAACGATCAAGTTCATAAAGTAAAATAATTCTGAAGGTACCAACGATTCATCCGGATTTAGTCTTCCACCGCACATCTTAAAATTCATTATTTCATCTTCCTGATTTCCATCTGTCCGACTTCCACACACATTTCCTCTAATAACTCTTTCGCTTGTTTCTGCAGAGTCTCATCTCTACTCCCAAAGAGTGCCTAGCTTCTGCTAGTGTTAGCCTTTTCACTATAAGATAAATAAATTCATGTATTCACAGATTCATCATTGTCACAAAGGACAAAGACGACGAAAAAATGGCTGGGCTAACCCGTGGACACTTCTACCACACACCGTCGTCAACGACGACGATGACCACGGACTTCAGACATCTGAGTTTATGAAGATATGAAAGAGTAAAAGACACATGAAAATGTTAAACCTGGCGCCGAGTGTCCCTAATAAAGTTGGCTGCAGGATCATACTCAGTCCTATAAAAGCGTTTTCCGCTGGACGCCGTTTTCATAGGGCGTCGTAAAGGATACTCCGATGCCCGTAAACAATGGCATTATCTGGTGCCTATATGAGGCGTCTGCCATGTTGTCTTACGGGAAGGAGGGTAGGGAGGGGCGGGAGGAGAAATGGGCATCATCAGTGCATCCGTAATAGTATTCTACTTACGAGATGCTAAGTTTATTACTGTTTATCTTCGCCTCAAGAATCGTATTTGGTAAGACAAGTAGGTCTTTTATTCTCATGTTTTTTTTTCCAAGGCCAGTACACCACTATAAGCAAAGGAAGAGAGAGACATTGGGGATATAGACTATTTCATTAAACTCTTAATATATATAACAAACATTTAGAGATCTAATAAAAACTAAAATTAATGAAATAAATAAAAAATACTTTTATTTCAATAAAATTCCTTGCACCAAAAACCTACCGCTTCGTATGATTTCGCGAAACAATACACTAAAAAGAAGCTTCCTCATTCAAAACCGAAAGTAACATAAATTATGAACAAATCACTATAATATTTTCATTGTTCATAACCAGAACACATCTATTTACTTTTCAAAAGTTCGGATGAATTTACTTCAGTTTTTATCTCCGTAGGTGTCTGTTACAAAGCGATGTCCGCATACTCCCGCAAGCGTCCTTCACATATTTTTGCTGTATTTTTTTAGTACGCCTACTAACTATATCCTCAGGCCTGTGCTCATAAAATGTCTGAACTACTGCAGATTCTGCGTCCATAAAAATGGAATTACTTCAGTCTAATAGCTAATTCACTCGTTCCAATTCAATCTAGAGTACTTTCTGTGTTTTTACATGTACCTCTCTCCTCTCTCTCTCTCTCTCTCTCTCTCTCTCTCTCTCTCTCTCTCATACACACACCCACAGAAACTTTTCCATAGTAGTATCAGGAGAGAGAGAGAAGAGAGAGAGAGAGAGAGAGAGAGAGAGATAGGATGGCTTCGTGGAATGGCCTCAGGCAGTACTAGAAACCCTATGCATACTTGTAATATGAATCTCACCCGACAGGGGAGAGAGAGAGAGAGAGAGAGAGAGAGAGAGAGAGAGAGAGAGAGAGAGAGAGGTTGGGGGCTCGCTTCGGCTGAATGGTGTAAAAAGACGAAAGCATTCTGAACCAATAGAGAGGTAGAGTGTGTGTGTATGTGCGTGTGTGTGCGCGCTAGATTCTTGCCTTTAAGATCTCATACGCTTCAAGTAAAGAAGAAAACGCAAAGAATCGCAATGCATCAACTCACATATCAATTAAAATACCTACAATCATTCGTCAATACTGTTATAACTTGACTGCCAAAGAATCTGTCTGCCCTTATTGTTTTATTAACTATCATTTCTTTATCATTAAAACAAATAATTGCCAAATGTTGGGAAAAAAAAAAAAAAATGTGATACGAGCCTTTCAGGCAAAGAAGATAATATGGGTTTGAAGTAAGTAGTTTTAAAAGAAAATCTTTGTATTCAGTACACGAAAGAATAAACAAACGCACTTGTATGGCCTGAAAAACAAGAGTAGACGCATGTAAAATTAAAATTACAGCAAGAAAAACATTTCTGCATAAAGCGAAACCAAATCGAAGTTTGGGAAGACGTGAGCGTTTACAACAAAGCGAGAAAAACTGCCTATTTAATAGAAATAACACTTCTCAATTACACTCTAAGAAGAGGCGAACGCTTTCAAGAGACTTCACAGCTCTCCCTACACACACACATAGTTTATCGTAAAAACCGTACACAGGAGTAACACGGTACAAGAAGTACTGGAAAATGAAATAATGAAATGCACGCTCTAAACAGAGAGCATCCGTATCTAAACAAACTTCTGGGTTCGCCCAACCCCACTCAAAAAAAAATGTTAGCATAGATAAGAATCGCAAATATCCTTCACGGGAGTTATGGAGCAGGCAAAAGCTTGGTATGTCAAGATGAGACCCGTGTTCTAAACATAACGAAAATGCGCTCATTCCTAAACAAACTTCTGAGTTCTTCCCGCACAACGCCCACCCACAAAAAAGATATGAACGGCTTTATCGCGAATATCATACACGGGCGTTATAAAGTATTGCAGCCAGGAGCTTTATTTGACATCGGGGATATTTGCATGGAGACATCCATTTCCGGATCATAGCTCCCCGGAGGCGCATAACACAATGATTGGTACTGTTGCGAAAGCAAGCGGCGTCATGCTCAAACGCCTTCTTCAAAGCATTTAGTCAATTGTGTGGATATACAGAAGGAGAGCGAGTGAGGATGCGGGATGGTGAGAGGAGTTGAGTGGGTGGGAGAGGCTGGGTGGTGGGTGGGTGGGTGGAGGTCTGGGTGGGTGGGACGGTGGGGGGGGGGGTGGGGAGGCGGGTATTGTAGTGAATCATGAGCATCTCCTGTGCATGCTTTTAACACTGCACTTATTATTGTCGATATTTTTTTTTATACCAATAATGTTCTGGATTGTTTCCATCACTGGCAGCTCATGTTTAAGGTGTTCCAATTCTTGTCATAACTATTGAAAAACAAAAATCCACCTTGCGTCTTAGAACTTCTGATCAGAAAAACACTGAAAACGACAGACCTAAGTGTCTAACTTACAGTTTTCAAGGTCGCTGAGATGAACAGTGACGCTCCCGATATCCTTTAACGTTCCAAGTCAGGCCCCCCCGCCGACAGTACAAAAGACTAAAATTCTAATCCTCATTCTAACTCCGTGGCAAGAGGGAAGTACAACTGCTTGGCCGTATGTCTCGCTCACCAGCAGTACAGACATCATTAAGGAGGTTTGTCTTTCCACGTATTTTCAGACGAGACTGTAAGCTTACATTTTGCATTATCATTATTATGACCATTATTACGGCTACTTCATACTGTCTCAGTGTGCCCTTATGAACATTCTGAACAGCAGTAATAATACTAATAATAATAATAATAATAAAAGGAGTAGAATATTCAGAACACTGACTTTTAGACTTTTAGAATATGGTATGAAATTCTGAAAGCTATTAAAGTAAAGGCGCGTGTATATACATACATACAATATATATATATATATATATATATATATATATATATATATGTGTGTGTGTGTGTGTGTGTGTGTGTGTGTGTGTGTGTGTACATACATATATATATATATATAATATTATATATATATATATATATATATATATATATATAATATCCTTTTCAAAGGGAAGCAATCGCCCAGTTAATTATCATGGAAATAATATTGGCCCATAATACTCGATTTGAACGGACTGCCTATGAATTATATTATAAGCAATTAGCTGGGGAAAGTTGCAGCGAGTAACTTTATCCGAAAACACCCCAATCAAATACTTAGCGAGAAAACTCGAGCAGGAATTCACGAGCGGAGTCAATAGCCACAGATAATTAATCGCAGTGAATCGTTCAGTGTCTGCTGCTTCGACTTCCTCCAATCCCTAACTTCTTCCTCCCCTCTCCTAGGCCCTTTTCCTCATCCTGCCTCCCACCCCACCTACCATCTCTTCCCCCTTCCCTCCATTTGCTTGAGGCCCTAACAGTATTAAAAAAAAAAAAAGGAAAATGGAAGTTGGGGAAACAAAAACCAAAGTCATGCGAAAGTTGGCAACCAAAGGGGCCAGTTGCATTTCCTTCCCCGAGGCCAACGTTGCACTTGGAAATTCTCTCTCCCCCTTCGTTAGTTTTCTTTTGTGGGGAGAGAAAGACGACGAGTTTCCCCTCGAAAACAAATTGCCGCAAAAAATGTTTTTTTTTCTGAAAAAGAGGACGACCAAATGCATATTTATTCAGTCATTACGACCATGTGTTGCAAGGAACTCGACTTTTCCGAGTATTGTGATGTTATCACAAAGTGTGATGACTACGGAAGTTATAAAGGTGTTGCCAAACTGTTTTTAAATTTAAGATGAACGTCTTCATTACAAACGCAACTTCTTTATACATATTACTTGTCATACTTGACCTAATCAAAGGAGTAATTTTCAAATTTTTCAAAAGAAATGAAAATAATTAGAAACCAATTAATTATAACATGTAAAGCTCGAATAATTGTTTAAAAGCCTCTTCTCACCTTGATGATTATATATTTTAATAATATCTAATACGAAACTTAAGGAAAATGTGTAAAGAATATGTAACTGCCTTTCAAAAAAAAAAAAAAAAAAAAAGTACAAATAGAATAAAACAATAAAAAATTCACATATTCACAATACACTAAGAAGTAAGTATTTGAGTTGAAACTCAAAATCTCAATATTCTTTCTTCAAATTCTCACAATGTAGATTTTAAGATAGAAATATCAATGACTATCTACAGAGAGGACGGATGTTAGGAGGAAAAAACTGGGCTATAATTTCGGGAATACATGACGATTATTTATCATCCAATCATACAGATAACTTTAATCTTATATGCATTGATTTTCTCTTGGCCGTATTACTAAACTATAATCAAATGCGTATATTTTTCTTTGAGTTTTGTTTTTCGTGTAATTAACTTATCGTAAATATATGAATAAATACTCTACGGTCACATACATTCACGTTTCACTATGCATCGCTTATATCAGTGTTGGTAGTCTACACAATAATCTGCTGCATATCAGAACGGTTAAGTGATCTATTTAATACTATAATCTGACATCACAAAAGTTGTAATATTATCTTAAAAGTAACAATACATGTTCATTTGACAATAAAAAAACCTATAAAGCTTTAATATCCTGAGCAACACTGCCTTAAAGAAATGTGAAGATATAACATACGTAAAACCATCATGTTAATACTAACTTCATACTCACAGTAAAAAACTTACATTTCATTATTAATGGAAGAAAAAAATAAGGGATTAAAAATAACAAGGTAATCCAAAGGGAGAAAAAGATATTCACATTCTCAACATATGGAAATTGTCCGATGTTCAAGAAATCCTAGGTTTTCGTTATACCTCCCCACAATTCTCCTCCTAATGGGTATTATATATATAACAACATACATAATATAATAATAAACATGGGTGGCAACGCAATTTGCTTAGAGATGTGAAGAAACTTAGGACGAGAAAAAAGTAGAAACAAAATTTCAATTACCGAGTCGTCGACTTTCTGAATAATAATAATAATAATAATAATAATAATAATAATAATAATAATAATAATAATAATAATAATAATAATAATAATAATTATCAAGACCTGAAAACAGAAATAAGAAGGATATATGATATGTCAGTTGAAATTGTACCAATAATCGTAGGAACACTAGGTACGATCCCACGATCTTTGAAAAGGAACCTGTTAAAAATAGATGCCGAAGTAGTCCCAGGACTCATGCAGAAGAGTGTGCTCCTAGAAACAGCGCGCATAGTGAGAAAAGTGATGGACTCCTAAGGAGGCAGGATGCAACCCGGAACCCCACATTATAAAAACCATCCAGTCGAATAGGATGACAGAGATAGAAAAAATAATAATAATAGTAATAGTAAATAACTATTACTGATATTTTCATTATTGCTATCAATGATCTTTTTAACACAACAGATTAATTAAAATCCTAAAAGAACAAGAGATAATAAAAATAAGCATAAAGGAAGATCTCTCCCCTTTTTCTCAAGCATGTAATGTTTAATCGTTGTGTCGCGCTCCGCACTTCCCATCTAGTACGAGGTTTACCATGCTAATAGTTCTTGGGTAGTTGGAGGAAGTTCCTGTGGGGAAACTTTTGCTGGTTCATGAATAACCAAGCTCTCTCTCTCTCTCTCTCTCTCTCTCTCTCTCTCTCTCTCTCTCTCTCTCTCTCATACACACACATACACACACATTAAATTAAAGCCGGCGTTACATCATTATGATTTCCCTTGCCTTATATCAAACAGTGTTTCATAATTTACTTACTAGTTTTTTCTGAGAGATTTTTACTCTCTCTCTCTCTCTCTCTCTCTCTCTCTCTCTCTCTCTCTCTCTCTCTCTCGAAGTCAGTGCTTCATCATTATGAATTCGTTAAACTCCCGCGCAAACTTTGTTTCATTATCACTAGTCTCTCTCTCTCTCTCTCTCTCTCTCTCTCTCTCTCTCTCTCTCTCTCTCTCACACACACAAAACACACTCAAAATGTTTCATGTGCCACGTCTCCCACTCTGCTGGTGTATACTTCACAAGGTGGTGGAATTATTCGACCAAGGAAGGATTGTCTGATTTCGTCTTCCACCGAGGAACCATCAAAGATAGAGTTCCACAGAGGGATAATGAAATTTGTCTTCTGCTTATGAGAGAACAAGTTTCTCACCGTAGAGCAGCAACTGGAGTTCTGTCTTGATTTTACGTCATTTCTAGACAATCAGATCAAAATTGTTTTTAGCGTTCTGAGCTAGAACTCTTTATCTAGGTGTCTGTGACTGAACTATTTGATAGATACTTTTATATTTTCTTATCTAAAGTCCTTCAACTAAGCATAATTTCTCGGTGATGATCATTAAAACCTTTAGTTGAATTTCTAAAGAGAGCGGGCAAAGAAATGCACTGCTATTTAATACCTAACATCTTTGTCCTAATGTGCAAGGACCAACTCCGACTTTATATTATGTGGTCAACAGTGCAATGAGTAATAACGATATCAATAAAAAGAAATCTATTCTCATCTCTTATAAATGACCGCTAATGGAAGGCCATAAAACTCATAAACGGAATAATAATAATAATAATGATGATGATGATGATGATGTGATGATGATGATGATGATAATATGTTTTATTAAAAGTAACTGCTGCCTCAGCTGCGTTAATTTTATAAAGGTTCTTCTCTATTTTTCTAATTATTGTTTTCTCATTGTTGCCTAAAATGGTGAGCAACGTACCGGAGGATGGCATGTCTCAAATAAAACATGTAATAATAATAATAATATTCCAATAATGCACAGAAAAGTAGAGCACTTATGAATGCTAAGGGCAGCCCATGCTTCCATAGCACTTTCATTGCAATGCGTACACCATATCGCAATGAATCGTAAAAGGCAGTAAGGTTTCGAAAATATCTTCAGAAAGATGGACAGTCGGTTCACTACGTGACCGGATTATATTTGAGGTTCGCGACAGCTATGTGCAAAACTACTGGTATGTGCGTTAAGTGCTACTGGTGTGGTCGATAAGTTTCCAAGTTCATTCATCCCTTCATTCATGATTCGAATGCATCGTGTCGTTTTCAACTACTTTTCCCAGTCGATGGAAAAATATAACTAGCGATAGTTTTTTTGCTTCGTTGTGATAAACTTCCATGGAAATTTTTCAGATTCCTTAAACTGGAATATTACTTTTGATATAAATCAGATTGATGAAGAAACTAACTGTATTTAGTGGTAGTGAGGAAATAAAAATAAAATACAGAAAATGCCTAAGAAAAAATTGCCCTTCAAGAAGAAAAAAAAATACAAACAAAATTACCCATCCACAAGGAATGATGAAAACTCATGAACACGTTCACACCTACAGTAAATATCAGAAAACATTACGGATCTCTCTCTCTCTCTCTCTCCTCCTCTCCGTCTCTCTCTTCTCTCTCTCTCTCTCTCTGTATGTGTATGTCGATGTACGAACGGGGCACGACGGTACAATTCCAAACACTTCGACATCAAAGGGCTATGAAAAAGCCAGGCTCCGCTGCATTTTAAGTAATC
>NC_087204.1:35596800-35614300 GCF_015104395.2 Macrobrachium nipponense
AAAAGAAGAAAAAAAAACTGCAATGTCGTTGATTATGAGGAAAGGAAATGAGGATCTTGAACAACCAGGCCCTTGGCATCATCAGCATCGCCGCTGGGAAAACCCGCTCTAGTGGAAGATGTGTGATGGGGGGAAAATTGGGATAAAAAATGGGGAATTGGGGTAAAAAATAGGGGATTGGGATCAAAAATGAGAAATTGGACACTTCATTACACCGGGAAATGGTGATTTTACTACGCTGTGTGGAATGGCGATTACGCCTCCAGATAAGGACTAATGTTTGGAAATATGTTTAGGAGAGGTAAAAGATGTCGTAAAGTATTCTCAGAGAGAGAGAGAGAGAGAGAGAGAGAGAGAGAGAGAGAGAGAGAGAGAGAGAGAGAGAGAGAGAGATAGTCTTAAATATTATTGTAAATTATGAAAAAGTAGGTGTAAATAATAAAAATATTAGTCTTAAAAAAGCTATGTGAGGGTTCACACGCACAAGTAAACAAAAAAAAAAAAATAGATAAAAAAACTACTGTAAAACAAAGAGGAAAATCACTAGTATAAATAAAAATCAAAGCACGCGAGGGATACACAAAAGCATAAGAAAAGAGAGAGAGAGAAAAAAAAACAATAGAAAAACTCCAGAAAAAAAGATGATAAAAATCGCAAATATAATGAACTCGGTAACTTGGCGAATTGACGATGGACATAAAAGGTAAATGAGAAAACAGAGGGAAGCCATAAAGATGGAAATAAAAGTAGGAAATGAGCGAAGGCGTTGAGAAATAAAGGCGAGGGAAATAGGCGAAGGAATAGGGAGAGAGAGAGAGAGAGAGAGAGAGGAGAGAGAGAGAGGAGAGAGAGAGAGAGAGAGAGGTAATAATGGCAAACGTAAAAGTAATGAAATGCATAAAATAACATAAGAGGGAAACGAGGAAATATGAGCAGACGCGTAATACAATACATGCATGAAAACCGAAAGCAGAGAGAGAGAGAGAGAGAGAGAGAGAGAGAGAGAGAGAGAGATAACGAAATTAATACTTAATTCATACATTGCCAGCCCAATTTACGTTATTTATATTCGTAGCAAACAAAAGAATCAAATAGAAATTATGAAAAATACATACACAAATAATCACCTAATGTAAGATATGCGTAAATAACAAACTAATCAATGAAACGAATAGGTAATTCTGAAAAATACAATAATAATAAGTGAATGGGTCGGTATATTCTGAAATCTTATGGAAACGGCGTAAAAAATGGAAATAGCAACGTTGAATTTATACGAGACTTGGCCAAAAAATAGAAGTTAGGTATAAGAGGTGGAGGAACAAAAATCAAATATAAAGGAAGACGAAAAAAAGGAAGTTGAGAATACAAAAGAAGGACAGGCATATAAAAAAAGACAGAGAGAGAAAATAACTATGAACAGGAAGTGAAAAGGAAATTTCAAAATATGAATGAATGACGAAGAAAAAAAAAACGATGAATTCATAGTAAATGTAGATTAAAAACATAAAATCTGACAGAAGAGCATAATACAAAAAACAAGAAAGACGGAGAAGATAAAGATCAATACAGAAGAAAGGCTGATAACGTGAAAGAAAATCAGGTAGGAAGGGAAGTAGATTAAAAAAAAAAGTAAAAAAAAAAGTCATAGAGAAAAGAGACGAATACAAACGAAACGTAGATAAAAAAAAAAAAAACTATAAAGGGACAAAAATACGGACGAGAGGGGAAAGGCTTTGAAGAATGGAGGTAAGGAAGAGAAATACACAAACGCAAATGACGGCCGAGGGGAAAAGGCTAAAAATGCATGACGATAAAGGAAACGGAAAAGTCTAAATTGAGCAAAACATTTTGTTTCGAACTGTTTCCACCAAGATTGCCCATCAGGCGATAACGCATCTTTATTCCATCGCATCGATGGCTGACGAGAGAGAGAGAGAGAGAGAGAGAGAGAGAGAGAGAGAGAGAGAGAGAGAGAGAGAGAGATTGGGTCCTACTTACTCTATTTTCGATATTGCTTGATTAACCTCGTACAAATTAATTTTTTGATATCAGTACAATGTACGAAACCCATTCATACTGTCAAAATCTATTTCAGAAGGTCGGCGAATACCGCCGAAAGATTTTCTTGTTTCCACACAAGTAATTCTTTGTAAATTTTAGTGTGGGCACCAACATTAAGTTGAGGCCTCTTACACACAACAAGAAAGAGATGGTTAAATATAAGAATTTATCAGCAAAAGTAAATGCAAAATCCTTTTAGGAAATAGGAGGTCATAATACTTAAGGAGAAAATATTACTAGTGTCATACAGCCATGGTTCAAAAAGGAATACTTGCAAGTCCAGAGATCTATCGGCGCGCACCTCTCTACATGACTTCTCTTAAACTGCTGACTACATATATACCAGGTACCTCCATAACTTCCATATATCTTCAAGAAATTTTCCTCCAAAAGAACAGAAAACCCAACAACTAAATATATACAAACAAGACAGTAACAGAATAAATAAACGATCAAAGCGAAAAGCAAAAACATATAAAGGAAGCCGACACCCCTTTTCATTCGATATTCCCTTTACAAAGCCAACTAATTAACGGCAGCAGTTTCCTACAACTTCAGTATCATATATCAATTACATGGCAATGGTATAAAGTTATGGCTCCGATAGTTGCCGCCCGCGGAATGAAAGGGAAAAAATATACGTTCCTCTGTTGGGGAAATAAATTGTCTTACTCAGCTCAAGAAAGCACAGGACCCTTACACAAATTGGGGGAAGAGAAAAGCGGGTGGGTGGGGTAGGGGGGGGTGTGTGTTTTGAGTGGGGTTTAAGGTGGGTGGATGAAAGATGGGGGGCGGGGTGAGGTGCGAGTAGAGAAAGGAGGGGGAGGGTGTTTTGAGGCGGGTGGATGAAGGGGGCGGGGGGAGGGGAGAGAGTGCGAGTAGATTGGGGTTTGGGGAAATGACGAGATCAAAAGGAAGTTTTCAAACCATATGGGAAGAACTCACTAGCATCTAAAGAAACAAACCACTCTCTCTCTCTCTCTTTCTCTCTCTCTCTCTCTCTGTCTCTCATGAGTGTGGATAATAAAGCATTTTCCCCGAGGCTTTCCATTCACTCGCTCTGTCTCTTTCCCTCTTTGAGACTGAACTGTTCTCTGTTATCTTCCACAGCCCAACACTCTGTTCTTTCTCCCTCCCATTTCTTTGGTATTTTTTCCCTTCAGCGAAGGAACTCGGAAGGCGTGAAATCCCCTCAAGAAGGGCGCCAGGTGGAACACGGTGAAATCTCTCTCAAAAGTAGATTCATTGATAGGCTTTCAGGTTCGACAAGTAATCTCTTCCAAGTCGATCGAGAGACGAAGCATTTTTTCTGAAACTCAAAAGGTAAATATGGAGAATAAAATTTTCCGATAGCAGACAAATGAGATCTAAGCCTTTGATGTCCAAGGATGAGAGAGAGAGAGAGAGAGAGAGAGAGAGAGAGAGAGAGAGAGAGAGAGAGAGAGAGAGAGAGAGAGAATTATGGAAATATCTGACAGATAGTTTAAGGTCTGATTTAATCCAAATATGAAAGGAGAGAGAGAGAGAGAGTTACGGAAATAGCTGACAGATACTTTAAGGTCTGACTTAATCCAAATATGAAAGGAGAGAGAGAGAGAGAGAGAGAGAGAGAGAGAGAGAGAGAGAGAGTTATGGAAATATCTGACAGATAGTTTAAGGTCTGATTTAATTCAAATATGAAAGAGAGAGAGAGAGAGAGAGAGAGTTATGGAAATATCTGACAGATACTTTAAGGTCTGACTTGATCCAAATATGAAAGGAGAGAGAGAGAGAGAGAGAGAGAGAGAGAGAGAGAGAGAGAGAGAGGAAATATCCGATAGATAATGTAGGGTCTGGTATGAGCTTCAAAGACGGAGTTCACCTTCTCTTTTCCTCCGTCGTCGAAGTCGTCAGGCGTCATCCCCATTCATCGATCGTTGATCCATCTATTCAAAAGACCGTCCTTGGCTTTGAATTTTTATAAGGAGTTATGTTACACAAGGGCCATACTCACTTTAGAAAAGGATCTGGAAGGGGGGAAAGGCCGCCCCTTTTCTTCTTATTCCCTCTTATTTTTCTACACTTCTGTGAAGAAGAAGCAAGATGAGAAGAGGCACCAAAGCTGCTTCTAATAGCGCCTGATCATTTCCCAAATCTTTTTTTTTTCTTGTATTTTTTTCCTCCCTTCCCCTATAGCTCTATTCATCCTGTGTTTTCTTATTCAAAACTTGAGTCATTCACTTCCATAGAGGAGAATCTCTGCTCTTCATTGATCAACGGTGTAAAAAGAAACCTGATAACATCAATCCTCCGTGGTATTTCTGGGGCTGGTTTTCTATGCGTTTTGTAAATTCGGCTTCATCTGGTATAAATGTATTCCGGACGCCCTTTCCGAACCAACACTGAAGGCTACCACCCTATACCTCTTCCCTCATTCCAATATTTAAGCTTTCCCATCGAACTCTTTAGACGCACACGAATGCGACATTTGGTGTCCCCTCTCCCTTTTATATACTCTACTACATTCATTACCATCCCCTCGAGGCCCACAGCCGAACGTATCCTTCGCGTGATTCGAAGTTTCGAACGCGCCGCCCTTCCGCCGTTCCTTCTTCTTTATAACAACCGTCCTCTTCTGTCGTTCTTGAAATAACATCACTTTAGAGTTAATCTACCATCAATGACTTCATTTTGTAGGGAAAAAATAATAGCCTGTCCAAAGTGTGACATTACTCACACCAAGGGCCTCCTCCTCCTCCTCCGCCCCCTTCTCCTCCTCTTCATCTCGACCCATTCTGAGGGGTAGGAGACTCCCCTCATTCCACGAAGACAATCCCCTCGGAAGATATGAGGGGTCTGAGGTCGTTATTTTCCTTCCCATGAATCTCTCGGCCATCTCGTGATCGTCCCACGTAAGTCTTAACAAGGGATCGTATCTTGCCTTCTGATCATCAGGGCCCTGATCTTTTAATTTCCCATAAAACGGAATATGAAATCGCAAAGATTGGGGCGGGGAGAGAGACCGAGCCTTATCGCTCTTTTTCTATCTTCGTCGAGGACCTTTCATGCAGGATACTGCAATATAACAAGACAATTCCGCAGTGGGTCGAATATTTGCGTAAATATAGATAAGATCAGCAACAAGGGCCAATACGATACAGGGTAAAACGGATCTCCATTTTTATGCAACTGAAGAGCAAAAGAAAAATGACAGACTGGAGTCATTGCAAATGACAGAAACATCTATATGTATGACGACATTAATCGTTCCAAAGTGAATTTTAATGAAGCGTGATTACAGATGTCATACAGGAAAGATAACAGCAGAATATGTGGCAGATACACAAGCAGTCACGCATACGCGCACACTTGCAAACATTTCAATATCTAAGGGGCAGCTGCAAACGATTAGGGGAATGTAACAAAAAATGTTAAAGATTTGGTTTATAGGGATAATGTTTTCCACACCACTGAAATACATAGGTCAAATTAAAAACAACAAATGAAAGATTTGTTTATATAATGCCACACGCAAAATAGACTGATACTGGACGGGCAGGAACCAAAATGTGACCTCGTTATCATGTATCCGATAAAGATTATCGCACAGAATTTACAATGTTCCTTTCACATTCAGTAAGTAAAACAATATATAATCGTCGGTAAGCATTCACAAGCTTAAAATATAATTATTTTACAAAGTTCAAGGGACATTTTAAAAGCCCGCTAGTTCGTTCGAAAGGTAAATTGGAAAAAATAAATCTTAATAACGCTTTCTATTTCGGGGATGTACATTTCCCTTGAGAACTACTAATGTAGTCCATTTAACGGCATACTACTAAGAACTTGGTATCAACTTAAATACCAAAAAGAACATAAAAAAACACATCAAGAACTTTTGGAAGCTATAAACTGACAAGCAAGGTCATGACAACAGATTCTTTAGTAGACCTAAGCGTGAGATGGCGATCTTCACGCAAAGCCAAAGGGTGATAATTCTTTAATAGCATAGATACCATAAAAAGAAGAAAGGCAAAAAACGCTCCATTCGTGACATGCGTGGCCTTTCTACTTGTAAGCTTATCGACAAGGAAAGAAATATCAGACTTCACGATAGCCAGTAGGGAAAGGAAAGGCCTTGCGATACACTAGGCAGAATGAATGAATATAAAAAGGTGATTCACTTTGAAGTTAAGAAGGACTCAGGATAGGTACCATAATGAGTACATACAATTATTTTGAAGATAAAAGGAGACCTACGTTTTGGTCTAAGACGAAGCAGGGATATGTGCATATATGTTGATATATATATATCATATATATATATATATATATATATATATATATACATATAATAATATAAAAATATAATATATATAATATTATTTATATATTATATAATATTAATTATACTATATATAAAAGACTTCGGTATACAAAAAAGAAAAACTGATAAAAAGGAAACCAAGCTCAGAAAGTAAAAAAAAAAAAAAAAAAAAAAAGTGATGGCGGAGGAAGAAGACAATAATGAGGACGCTCGTTAATCCAGAAGGCTCATAGGGAAGGATTTCATGGTGGGGTGGAGAAGTCGAGAATATTAATAAAGCGACGACAACAGACGTGGTTATAAAAACAAGTATCTCATAAACAGACGCATGCTCTCAAATCTTGTAGTATTGATGGAAACATCAACTAGTTACTAGGAGCATATTAGTCCAGAAATGGTTAAGGACAACGCTCCCCCAAATGTAAAAATAGGCACTCTGTGTGTGGTCCTCACATCCCTGGAATTTTCAGTTCACGATCTCACATCTGTGGCGGTTGTTTTCCAACAAGCTGGAAGAGGAGGGGGTGGGGACAGCAGAGCGGTAAAGGGAAAGAGTTAACGGGGGGGTGGGGGAGAAGGTGAGACAATGGCCTGCCGAGTGCCGACCAAGCAGACTGTTGCCTCTCGGGCTGGTATAAGAGGTCGACACCCGACATCGCGAACTCTAAGAGAAAACGACCCCGGGAGCAGCAGAGGACACACTCGCAAATGCTTGATGTCCATTATTGGATTAACTGCGCATTAAGACAAGAGATACATTAAAGGTACACTCACGCACGCACGCACGCACGCACCAACAGGAACTTACTCGGGGATAGAAGTGGAGTCTCGCTTGATTAATCATACATTTGCGATATTTCTTTTTCTGAGTCTGACATCTATAAAGAGCCTCAGTTTTAATAAACTTGCCGATAAATGTGATAAAGATCAAATCAAATCTACGCTCAAGGATCTTGAGGATCATTTAGTACTAATAATGCAATTGCTACGTAAGGATACGAAACTCCTAGAATTTTATATATATGCACCAAACGAGGCCAAACTCTGGCTTACAAAATTAAATCTCTCATAACTCGCATCAATCAGCGAAAATCTCTCTCTCTCTCTCTCTCTCTCTCTCTCTCTCTCTCTCTCTCTCTCTCTCTCTCTCACATATAAGTAGAATAACTGGAATAACTTATCCTTCTTTCAAATGGCCGTTGGAACATTAAAATCTTTCGATGGGAAATTACTCTTAAATTTAGATATCATCACATTTTCTTAACTTGCAATGGTGCAGCACAGTATATTTATCCAATATTCATGTATCTTACAATCTACAAATAATAGTAAAGGAAACAAAACTGTCGAACTATGAAAAAATACGAGAAAAATTCTGAGCAATATCTGGTCATAACTTATTTATGCCAGTGGTGACATTAATACCAGGAAGCTTTTAGAGAGAGGGGGATATACAGCGAAGGTACCATTCACTTCTGAATGAATGATTCATTCATGTCTGTATTTCCTACAAAAATTCTAATATTAAATGTATAGATTCTATTGTAGCATTGGTATGTAAAATCATGCATGAGTTCCATTTAGATTCTATTGTGACATTCATATGTAAAATCATGCATGGGTTTCATTTATGACATTATCAAAATTTGTGTTGAATTCGTGAATTATATCAAATATTTTCATACAGTCACTGATAAATTATACCTATTCACAAGTGAACTAATTATTTGTTTCATTCGATTAAGTTACCTCTCCAAGTGCAAAGCTACTCGATGAAGAGACTTATCTGAGCTTACTATTTCCCGTATTAGTCTTCACAGTTAACTGGGACAGAATAAAGAGCCAGCAATAAATTTCTTCAAGACAAATTACGATCCACTTCTCAATATAAATTTTAAAGATACCATAATCGAAGTCCAGAAAAAAGATGAAGACCCTTCACAACCCTGGTCCGGACATATTTCCATATCCCTTATGACCCAGATCTAGAATCTTTGTGATCTGGGTCCATGTATTAATTTTTAAGACATTTATTACCCCTTTTTAAAAATAAATTATAAGTGTTTAAGGTCCACACCCGGTAATGAGTTTTCCGAAGGTCACGTATGGTAAGGCCCCTCAAATGTGAGGCTCTAATAACTGGACAGTATCTTCTGGTTGTGATTCCCATTTATAGAGCAGATTATTTTCATTATAAAGTAAACTAATTGAGCTAAGTATTAGTGTATAACTTTGTCAAGGGGTGTATGGTCACTTTAAAATCATGAACAATGAATTATCAAGATTTCACTGGCATTTATACTGAACGCATTTTTATTCATAAATTCCTATAATCCGTTAGATATCTGTTCACTTATTCTGTGAATACCCATTGCCTACCCATTCTTCCTTTAATAGCTCCTATTACCTAATATCTAAATATCATTAGACACCCTATCTTTCATAACAGTGCCGCAAACGAATTTTAGCGAAACTAATCAAATCAGTAGACCTTCAAAAGGGAAGAGAAAATTCGCAAAAATCTGGGATAATATTCCCTGATAAAACACAGTACGCAAGGACCCTGACAAAAGCTTAGAACAGCGAGGAGAGAAACTAACAATCCTAGAAGTCAATTGACAATTTTGAAAGCGTGTACACGTATGCGAGAACATTTACATAGAAATCCGCTCAAACGTATGTGCAGTCGTATAAACCGTGATGTATAACTCTATAAGCAAACTGCTAACCTACGCACAACGATATATATATATATATATATATATATATATATTATATATATAATATATATATATATATATATATATATATATATATATATATATATATATATACGTATATATATATATATATATATAATATATATATATATCTACGTGTGTATATACATATACATACATATATGTATATATATAATATATATGTGTGTATGTGAATGTATATATATATGTATATTATATATTATATATATATATATATATATATATATGATAAATACATACACATGTATACATACATATATATCACACATATATAAGCTATACATATATATATAGATATATATATATATATATATATATATATATATATATATATATATATCTATATATATATGTTGTATAAAACCGGCTTCGCAGATCCTCATCCCTGGGACGTAATCGCCTCACCTCCCACCCCCGCAACGGAAGATTGAAGTTGAAATCAATGGGGTCCAGTAAAAAGACCATTAACTTGACAAGGGTCTAAATTAAGTCCAGATTTGGCTCCCAACTGCCATGGGCGATTGCCAACATAAATTTCTAACGCTTTATGGCGATCAATGGCACCACCCCTCAGCCACTAATCCTCCTGCCGGTGCTGCTACTGCTACTGCTACTGCTCCAGCATCGTGGGGCCTGCTCGGGATATTGGGGTGGGCGCTGGTCGGGTGGGGATAGAGGGAGGGGGAGTAGGAGCTCCCCCACCCCCCACCCCCACAAAGCCCCATCTCCATTGGTATATATCCACTATCACACTTCTCTGACTCTGTCCCGCTGCAACTTATTCAGGCAAAGATGCTGGGAGGGCTGCAACCTGCTAGTGATTAGCGCATCGTGCCCAAGCAATTGCAAACGCTGATTATTATTCTTTCCCGTCGATCAACACGAAAATTCACCCGGATCTCCTCTACCTTATGTTGATGTTTAGAATATACGAATGCATTAACCTCCGTATGCGAGATCACTCGCCTCTGTCTTGCATCACAACATTAAATCAGCGAATGCGAGATTGTCCAATAAATTATTGTCATCCACCCCTCTGCTAGCTTCAGACTCATTTGCAAAGTAAATTTCTTGCCCCATTTTATGGATAAACAAACGAACAAAGACTAATATGATGACACTGCAAACGAAATAATGAATCTAGCAATAAATGAAATCATTAGCGATTGGACGGATGCATTTCATTGAGCTGATATAAACATGCAAATAGACGCATGGCAAATAAAATTCTGAAACACTCAAACACAGGCACACATAATACTATCATGAAAATTCTCAAAAGTCGGTCACCCGTTAGTTATTACAGAAACGCTTTCACATTTCTTGGTTTTGACTTTGTCCATTACAGAAACCATTAAGATTGACAAAATCGGGTCTTGACTTACTCAAAATTACCACTAAATGAAACTAGACTTTCTTTTTCACAGTCGGGGAAATGCCCGTCTTCGTTTCAGTAACGCTCGAGTGCGTGCGTGATGCTTGTTCCCGTTGAGGTAACATGTGGTTTCGTTTAGAATGCCCCACAGGGCATACTGTCCTTCACTGGATGACCACACAACCGCGCGCACACTTGTGAGTGTTCTATGCATGGGGAAAATAGAGGGGGTTGAGAGTTTCAAGATATATATTTTTGTTTGCGAGTGCTACTTCTACCGCGGAAGCCAGTCAGCACTTGGTTTTAGTTAGGGTGTCACACTGGCGTACTGAAATTTGAAAAAAAAAGAAAAAAAAAAAAAACGCATTGGGAAAGACATACTGGAATTGCAACAAATTAGGAAAATCGTGATTTTGAATAATCTGAAATGCTTGTCACTGATTTTTATCTGCAATTACTCTGACTACCTCTGGCCTCTCTTTTTCATTTTAATTCACTTTTGGATTTCATTGTTTGCAGCTTGCTAGTAACATTAAAAAGGACACCTTCGCTGCCCCGAGGCGATATATTTGCAGGTAGATCAATATTCTTAAATTAACAGAAAACTAGGTCTAATGCAGGCGATGAATATTAGATTGAAATAAAAAAAAATTTGGTTGTTTTATTCCAGTTTTAATATATAAAAAGAAAACCGGAAGGAGTATCTTTTATTCGTTTTAGCATGCAAGTAGATATGTAAATATTTTAAAATATAATATATTTTAAAATTAAGAATGAATACAACTATACTTTGTTCCTGTCAGAGGTCTTTAATAAAGAAAGAGATCCCAAATATTCCAGGTAAAATACTCACGACGACGTTTACCCAAGGAGCTGATATTCGGGCAGCAACATTCAGTCAGCAGTAATAACAAACAGGAAGACGAAAAATAAAAGGATGAGAAACGCCACTTTGCCAATATTATCAAACGAGTATTATACCGTTTAGAAAGGGGAAAGAATAGGACAGAATGACTGCAGCTGGATTGAGGGCTGGGGATGGAGAAGTCCCCGTGGGGGATGGGGAAGTGGAGGAGAGAGGCGGGGGCGGGGGTCAGAGAGCCAGGTACAAGCGATCTTCAGTTGCACGAAAAGGTAATTTCATTTTTACATTCGGGACAATCGCTTTTTACGAGCAATAAAACGAGAAAATGTGATCAAACGGCCTTACCTACAGCAGCGGGAGTCTATCAACATCAAAGTCCACCAAACCGGCCGCCATAACGCTGCCCCCTCTCTGATTTGTCCAAATGAGCTCGTCGAATCGCCCAGTCACTGCTATTCCCCTTAAACAAATAATGCCTTTAAAACCCGTCATTAAAATCGCCAAATTCTGCTCCGTTATCAAAACGGGAAATTATTTCGCGAGAGAACGAAGCTGAACGAAATTGGTCGCCAAGTGAGTCACCTGATATTCAATTTGCTCCAATTGGCAACCCGAACTGAATGCAGATATGACAATGCTCCCTGGAAATACTCAGCTCTGGAAAGTAGGTGAAGTACAGCCTCACCCTCCCTCTGCCTGGGCCTCTTTTAGAATTTAAGCACTGGTGAGAGGGACAACTGCGCTCAGTTAGAAAAAAAGTACTTCGCAATAATAATAATAATGGTCGATGGAGATATAAAACATATCATATCAACAGAAGGTAACGAAGTACGAACATGTTACTTTGAAACAAAATACGGTAATTCGTGACTGCATCGCATATTCATAATAGTAGGTGTTGTGACAATAACCTCTAAATTCACCATATTTATTCCGTGCGGAAATAATGAATCAATCTTTCAAGTTGATAACTGACAGATAACAACCGATCAAATTCATAATTTTGGTAGAATAACTAACATATGGCAGGAATTTTACAAAGGCGAAAAATCTATATCTCTAAATAACGCTACAGCCAAAATCTACAACGTATAAATGTTATCTAAAAACTGTGGTTCCAAAAAAATATCATCATAACCTGAACGAAAAATGCAAGTATGCATTCACTGTGTGTGTGTGTGTGTGTGTGTGTATCTGTAGTCTGGTTACGTAGTCAACAATTAACCAGCAGCCTGAATAATTCCATAATAATTGGCCATTTGTTACTTTAAAAAAATTGAAAATAAAATAAAATTACTATAACACTCGTAATATCATTTGCGTCTAAGAGATACCCGAAGTAGTTCATCTTTCAAGCTAAATAAAATATCATAACTGGTAACTAGGCTGTAATTTCTTAAGAGCGTTCGAAGAAAATATAAGACGTAAGTAGAATATTCTTCGCTGTCTCTTGATATTAGCATTTCTCAGAAAGAGAGCGAAAGAGAGATGAAGTATATCAAATGGGCGCAAATACTAAAACCCCAAATATTTCACATCGCTGTTTTTGAAGTAAAGATTAAAATCATAATTAATTGTTGATTTCTTGAGCGCTGACACAAACTGTATAACAAAGGCTTCTAAAGTTCAAATAGTTTACAACTGGAAACCTTCTTTTCAATCCACAAAAAAAATATGAAAAAAAGACCTATCACCACTTGCAACACGTTTAAAATACAACCACTGGAAGCAAAGTCAACAAGTACAACGAGTCTTAACAACAGAGTAAACGTGTTATGAATCTTGCTAGAACATTCATACGCGTTGTCAAGAATTTAGCTGCAATGGAGCAGCCACGTATTCCACATTCTAGGTACCAGGGTTCATGACAACAAACACATAAGGACCAGGATGTCGCAGCTAAGCCCTGGTGCTTAATATTCCCGCTGAATATTCGTAATTCCAAAAGCGATGTATTACTTGTTCCAGACGGGAAGGGGGAAGGATAATTATCATCATGAGGAGAGGTCATAAGAGGAGCATTCCTCATTCTTGGAAATATATCAACTTGATGGCTTTCTATACTTGTAACTGGTCACTGATAGGTTAAACAAAATTTATGATCATAAAATGTATAAACTAAAATATCATCCTGGATTTTTTTAGGTAATCATCTCGACATGTTTTTCACTTCCTTCGAGATTAAACCAACTCGTTTCCTTTCTATCTTTGTTTTGTCATTTCGCTGGGACCTAGGGGAATTTGGGATTTTGAAACTTGTCCTATTGTCGTTACATTTAAAAAAAAAAAAACAATTGCCATCTAAAAATACCCTCTGATGCAGACAAATAAGCGCGATCGAGAGGGAAAAATAGCTTGTTATTTATGTCCCCTTCAGAAGAAAACACGCTGCAGCTATCTGTCAACAAATTCGTAAAAATAAAAACCAATCTATAATATTCATAAAGAAGAAATACTACCGAACAATGCTGTCTCAAATATTCTCCAAATGTGAGAAAAACAACATTTTGTCCATAATAAACACAATAAATTCAGAACAATACCTGGGCATAACACGTTTAGAACAATCACCGGCTTAACACGAAAGCGGGAAAAACAACTGTGGAAATGATTCATAATGTACAGGTATCATGTTGGAAGCGTCTCGTTACCGTAGCCATTTTCGAAAACAGCAGAGAGGGTACGTTTCTTTGTATTGAAAAATATTCGATAATCAGTACAACGGTAGTTTAAAATACCATTACTGCAAAGAAAAACAAAAGCACTGTTCGAAGTAACCTGGCGTAATGTTTTATTTGAAATGTGCTTTAGAAAAAAAAGACAATTTCTCTCTATCTCTCTCTCTCTCTCTCTCTCTCTCTCTCTCTCTCTCTCTCTCTGTATATGTGTATATATATATATATATAATATATATATATATATATATATATATATATATATATATATATATATATAATATATTATCGATATTACAGGCTCTTAAAAATAGAAATATCTATCATTCGTAAACAAACTAAATTTTGCATGGGTGTCCACTCTAGTTTGACATACCTTCATCTTATACTATTTAATAAATTTACTACGACGCTGAAATTCAATAAAAATAAATAAATAAATAAATAAATAAATAAATAAATAAAAAATTCAAGAACTACCGTCAAAATATTCCGGCTCAGAAAGATCCATTGTCATTGAGGATGAAAGTGACGGAAATTATATCGAGTTGCTTAATGCCGTTTTCATAATTAGATTAATGTCGAAGCCGTCCAAGTAACGCTGCTCGAGACTATTAACACACAATTTTCATGCAACGAGTTATGTTTGGCAGGATAATAATAACTTATAACTGTCTGTCTAATTTTGTTGAGACTGTAGTACCACCATCATAATAGCGTCCATCATCTTTTAGAAGAGAAAGGCGGGTTCAAGCAATTAGTTACATTTGCATAATCTATTTACTAAATATAGTTAGGATCAGTGTTCAGTAAAGGTCCAAGTGTTTTCATACTCTAGAAACATTTACTACGTGATGGTACATTTAAACAAAATCTTAGCCTTCAAGATCTTTGTTCGTGGCAATGAGTAAAACCAAAAGAAACCTAAAACACTTGATCTCGGTCAGTGAAAGTGAATCGGTTTTACTCATAAAAAACTAGAACTTTTCTACTCTAATTTCTGGAGACAGAATAACCAGTTTTGGCTGGGAATCAACTTGCCAGTTTAACAGTTTAATGCAGGATTTAGTTCTTTAGACAACGCGTGAAACATCACGCATTAGAAGTAAAATGATAACAGCTTACTCTAAGCACAAAGGTCATTAAGTTGGTTACGCAGTGCAAAGTACGTCATGGTAATGCCATCAGCTGTGGTCTTTCTTGTGGTGGCGTAAATGGAATTGAGAAAACTTTATTTTCATCACTTAGGATTATTATGTAAATGAGAATAACACTTGATTTTTGGATACTCATGTAAATGATAGTAATAACTGCTTCTTTGGGAATAATGATACCCTTCGATGATTAGATCCTGTTCAATTGCATCCTACTATATTAATCAGTGTCAACAACGTGGGCAATAAGACATTTCTGCCGTTCAGAGAATCTTTTTAAAATGAAAGAGTAAAGACTGTTATAAACGGATAAACCATTCTATTTTTTATTACCCCGTGAATTTATGATTATAACCCTCTTTATTAATTAATAAACCTCTGGGATCTGCAGATACACAAAAACAATTATCAACAAATGGAAGATGTCTCAGCCTTATGTATCTACTAACATCTGCGGAAATTGAGTCCTATAAATGTACATAAAATCTTCCAGTATGTGCAGATGAATGTCTACATAGATGAAATAAAACCAAGAAAACATTCTCTCTCTCTCTCTCTCTCTCTGATTACTTGTCACAGTAAATTGTGCCTCTATCATTCCCGGTGTCAGCTTTCAATTCCCGGGCGTAGCATCCTGTCTAGCGAAGTTCGAATTGGCCATTCAAATAACAAGCTCCTATTTCTTTGCATAAAAAATTCATTTGTTCGTCTCCAACATTACCAGGCCCTTGGAGACACCCCCGAGACACGCAAGGAAATACAAACGTATACACATTCTAAGATACGTAAGACGGATACAAAAACATGACCTTCAGTCACATGAATAATTTATATGACACATGAAGTTACATTCACAGCCAAATGCACAAAAGAGATGCATTCTAACGGCACAAACAGTTCTGAAGACATTATACATTTCTATGTAATGCATTCACATTATAGGCAACGCTCGTGACCGTATATTGTACACACAGCAGTCGCTCAACAACCAAGTGTGTATACGCTTATAGGTACATGGAGAACTGAGCATATTCACATATTTGACGCCACATTTAGTGACTAAGGCAACACAGGACCTAAACACCCGATATCATCGACATAACGTGTAACTTTTTCTACATGATAAAAAAAATAAATCGGGCTCATTTTTTATATCTAATCGTACATCCCACCCAGTAAATTGTAACTGTAATAATTACAGAGATATAAAACAAAACTAAAAAAGAAAATAAAATACAAAGGCAAAGTAATCAAATAAAAAAATGGTTTAATTGCTAATACACCCTCTATAGCATTAGAAAGTAAATAAGCAATATGTGTTATTTCGATATCTGATCAACACCGAAATACATATCCCTGACCTTGTCCTTGCATGCCCAATAAACAGATGGAAAGGAATAAACCGGGAATGACCTCTGACCTTCAGCATCCTATGGAAATAAAATTATTTGCCATCAAGAAGTTCTCCCTTTATGTAAAAGTCTGGAACACAGGTAACTTCTAGACAGACCAATGAAGGAATTATCATAATTTCACCGCAAGCTCTACAAATAACAATATATGAACATAAAAAGTTTGCCCAGTCCCGGTGATCCACATGCAAACTCTGCCTAAAGCAAATTTAAATTCGAAATGTTACATTTCAACATTTTACTTTGACAATTCTAACTCAAAAGCGCCAAATGTCTAAATCAGTCCAGACAACGGAACCGAATTCACCAAAAGAAATGATTGAGGAAAGATTGGTTAATAATTACAAGTTATACAACCAAGGAAAGACTACCTACAACACGATACCGTATATGAGACGGCATTGCGGCGCCAATCTCTCTCTCTCTCTCTCTCTCTCTCTCTCTCTCTCTCTCTCTCTCTCTGGAACACTTTTCTTATTTTGAGATCCATTGTAAACAACCTCCTCTCTCTCTCTCTCTCTCTCTCTCTCTCTCTCTCTCTCTCTCTCTCTCTCTCGTCCTTTTAATACACTCTCTCTAGCACCCTGATATCAACTCCAATCAACTTTTATTCTCTCCAATCTTCCTTCAAATAAACAGTTTCAGATCACCATTCCATACAATTTACTTCTTTTTTTATTTTTGCTCTCTCTTCTTCTTCTTCTTATAAACGCTTATTTTTCTTCCTCTCTCACGTCCACTACAATCAACTTTCTCTTTAATTTTCCCTCCAACATAAGCTTTAATATACCTATTCCAAACTCAATCACTCTCTCTCTCTCTCTCTCTCTCTCTCTCTCTCTCTCTCTCTCTTCCCCTTCCATTCTTCTTGTAAAGTTTCATACTTC
>NC_087204.1:35619300-35621800 GCF_015104395.2 Macrobrachium nipponense
CTTCCTATCCTTAATCTTCTTTGCTGTAGAGAAATGCACTGAAACAAGCGCTCCTCGACAAAGCTCAATATCAGTATATATTCCTTTAAACTTCATTATACTGACAAGTTCTACTACAGGTGAATGAACGGAAGTCAACCAAGTAATTACTTGCTCACATTCTCTGAATCCAGTTAACATTTTGAATCATCTGTATATCTTATTATTGGCAGTGCTGGAGCAGAGTTGTTTCTTGTATCCAGTGGTTTTCTCGGATTTAACATCATTCAATTTCTTTTTACCACTTATTTATCACAGTCTTCTAGCATTTTCGCCCTTTTCCTGATGATTCGAGTTTGTCTATGAATTCGCTTCCCATCTACACTAAATACTCTTTCCTTCATCTGCCTTTCTGATCTCAGATACAAATCCCCCCCACCCCCCATCTTTTACATCCACTCTTATTGGCTATCTGACTGTTCAAAGTGTAATTGGAGCTCTAATAATAGTGTCTTCTGGGCCAAGGTTACTCAAGGATTTTCTTTGATAGATCACAGTTCAAACTGCACTGATCGTCTTAAAAAATCTGAGCTTTTTGTTGGACATTGTCCGAAACTTTCCTGTCTGGAATAAAGTCGTCATATCCGGAGTTTTTCGTTTCCCCGGTTTCCCTTCTCCACAGAGGTAAATGAAAGTAATTGTCTTGACCTGTGACCATGCTCATGTCATTCAGAGTGGCTCTTCCCAGTCGACACCCACTTAATTATTGCCCCCACTTTTTTAATCTATTGTAAACTTTCCTGCTGATTTTCCCTGATTAGACTAATGAAAATTTTCACATCCCAGACATCTTATTTTTCCTCAATAAAGGTTTGGGCACTACCGTCAACAATTAGCAGACGAGTAAGTTTTCCTTGTTTATATTATGTCTGAGGTGGGCAAGGACATTTTGTCGCTCGTTCATCGGTGTCGGCACATGGCAAATCCGTGTGCGCATTGTTTTGCAAGGTTTTCAGTCACTGTCATAGGCTCTGCTGGGTACGCTGATTTGGTCCAATATTGGTAATCAATAAACAGAATATGTTGCTTTTAGGAGTCAAAACAAGCATAATCTCATCCCCTGGCGATTTCGAGTGCTTGTTTTTATATTTTCAATAATTTTGTTTGTATGTGACTACAGCTTGTGGCTTTCCAAGCGAATTTGACTTTTGATTTTTAAAGTTAATTTGACTGTTTGCTTCAAAAGATTCTGTGGTTAATCTGTAAGGGCATTTGACTGCTTGCTTTCACAGCAAATCTGATTACGTGAATCCTAATTATTTAAGTGAATTGACCAGTCAGCTTGTTACTGTGAATTCAATGTTATTTTTTTTACGATGAATTTAACTGCTTTTCGAAAAGAAAAAAACTCGATGACATGATTTTTTAAAATGTTGACGTATTTTTAAAATTCCATCTTTTGTAAAATGAAGTGACGGGATATATGGTCAAATCTCTGAATTATTCCATTGTAGTTCTCGATTTTATGGCTCGGCGACGGGACTTCTGGATGGATGCAGAAAACGTCGCATAATTGCATTCCTCTCACCAGCCTCTTGCATGGCAGTTTTAAACTCTCTCTCTCTCTCTCTCTCTCTCTCTCTCTCTCTCTCTCTCTCTCTCTCAGTTAGTTTCCATAGGTTACTTTTTTTCAAAAAGAACTGAGCTTTTTTATATATCATCTGGCTAATTTGGTTTGGTCGGGAGAATTACTTAAAATTAGAAGTTTTAAAGCAAAGGCCCTTTTAACATTCATGTAATGATGATGTTTTCATCTGAAGTGGTTTCAAAGCCATTTTACCGCTTCATGTATTTCAACATTAGTTAAATTCTCCTTGTGAGCTTGGTAATGTGGTGATAATCCCATTCTTTGAAGAGCATTCATACCAAGAATGAAAAAAAAATGATTAAAAGACATTTTTGTTTGTACATATAATTCTATCTCCTCTGCACCTTTTTGCCAACAGAAATTGTTTTCCCGTTACCGTAGAGCATTCATGCATAAATATATAGGTTTATAGACCTTTCAAAGATACTGCTTTAATAGTTTTGCCCGCCATTTATGTTTCATATTTCTAAAGTTGGCTGGGTGTGTGTGTGCTACACAAATTTTATCACTTCAGTTGTCTGTTTATCTAAGTCTTTAAGCACGTTCGCTTCATGTGATTAGAACAACAGGTTGTTTTCTTTTTTCTTTATGATAAATGATATATTTGAAGATAAAATTAAAGTTTCAAGTTAACAGCTGTTAATCTGTGAGGACAAATAATTCTTTAGGGTAAAACGTTATGGAAAATGAGAATTTCCCCTCCCTCATGCTTTCGATTTGAATTACCGATTTAAATGTGACCCATTCTGCCAACATCAGGCTCCCATATTCTGTTGCAACTTGCTGATCGTCATTTTAAGGCGTAAGAGGAATGGGAAGCTACCTGTAGATTCCATGGTTATTTCATTAAGCAAAACAGAGCTCGTTAGATTA
>NC_087204.1:35624300-35634300 GCF_015104395.2 Macrobrachium nipponense
GATCCACTAATAGTTCTTGTCAACATGCAATACAGATTTATTTGCTATTAATGTACTTGTTGCTCTCAATGTACATTGAGAATTTCATCATCTGCGTTATTGAAGTGGAGAATGATGAAGGTGCTCTGTTATTAAATCAATTTTCCCTCATCGAGGAAGATATAGGCCGTCGATTGGCTTAAAAAAATAAAGTATTCATATTTAGTACAACAAGCATCGAGACTCAAAGGGTATCGATTAATCTTTCTGCAGGCGCGCGCGTGCACACACACAATTTACATGGACATTATATATATATATATATATATATATATATATATATATATATATATATATATAATCTATATATATATATGTATATACATATATATATATATATATATATATATATATATATATATATTATATATATCTATCACTATATGTATATATCTACATATATCTACATATATATATATATATATATATATATATATATATATATATATATATATATATATATATACATATATATATCTATGTCTATCTATATATATGTATAAATGTATAACTGAATCACGAAAGTTATATCGCCAGAATACCTTTTGGCGTATGCGCACCTGCGCCATTTATGCGCCAGACCACACTCGCTTAAATATCCTGTACCAACTACAGAAAACGGTCCTAACGCAATGAAACCACCCCCCACCCCTGCAGCCCCAGGCCATCACGAAAGGAATGATTTGCACATATCAAATATTTGTATCAAGATACTCTACGGTAGTGTAATTAATTCAAATCCCTTTCGGTGGTTTTTGCTGATTACGTCAGACATACACGGATCAATATTATGTCAGTTCTGGCGCAATTATGGTACTCCCGATAAATATATAATGGCAACTGAGACTTATCTTTGAATACAGGAGATACAAAATTAATGTGCAGGCCCTTCTCGTGAATTTTATATCGGAAAAACTGTTTAGAGAAGGGAAAAAAGGGATTTGGATTTGAGTAACGATATAAACCTGGAAGACTTAAAAACGCAGATGATGATGTTTTACTAAGTAAAACAAAGGACGATTTTTACAGTACGAATACGAAAAGGGATTACATAATTTTAGATGGAGAAAGGGTTAATGAGGGTGAATATTATATTTTTTGTGTGGGTAATGTCAACCAATGCGGTATCTCTTGAGTTGGAATTTAAGGAAAAGCTAAAATAAAGGTAAATAAAAAAAGGGCAGGCTAAATAAGACTTTGAAAACACATAGAATTGAACTGCAAAGGAAAATAAGATTATATATTAGTTTAGCACGGTTTATATTACTATACGAACATAAATCATGATTTGACAATGAAGAAATATCTCAAAAGACTTAGTCGATGTGATAAGACTTGGAGATGAACATGACGAATAAGTATTGAGTTAGAAAAGAACATAGATTATGGAAGCTGCAAATGTTGAACACATAATGATGAAAAAGAGATGTAAATGGCTTGGACCTGTCCTTCGAACAACTCAGTGGAGAAAAGTAAGCGATAATCAGCCGCGCTATCTATCTATCTATTCTATATCTTTATCTATATAAATATATATATATATATATATATATATGATATTGATATATATATATTTATATATATATATATATATATATATATATATATATATATATATTGTAAGGTAATTTGGTGTTTGTTTTCTTGAGTATGTAATAGCTTTTGTGTGACTTGTTGGTTGATTACTGCCCTCCTGTGTTTTTGCTTTTGTTGAAGCGAGGTGACGTTTGCCGCCCGCTCTTTTTTTTTTTTTTCATTATATATATATATATATATATATATATATATATATATATATATATATATAGATATAGTATATATATATATTATATATATAGATATATTATATATATATATATATATATAATATATGTATATATATACTATATATATATATATATACTATTATATATATACTATATATATATATATATATATATATATATATATATATATATATATATTTTACTATATATAGTATATATATATATATATATATATATATATATATATAGTATATATATAATATATATATATATATATATAGTATATATATATATAAATACTATATATATATATATATATATATATAATATATATATATATATATATATATATATATATATTATAATACACACGAAAGAGCTAGCGCAATACCACGCGCATTTCTATTTAACGAGAGACGAAGACAAACAGAACTGGACTTGTAAATGTGAGGGGAAGACAACCCAAGTGGGAAGTCAGGACCAGACATCATTCATTCCTCTCCCACTTTCATTCTCGTGTTCCCTTTGTAAAGATTAAACTCAGATATTTATGTCTTCTCGGCTTGAAAGCGTTCAATTATCAAGGCTTCTCGAGCGGAGAGAAACGCAGCCGTAATAAACGCCAATAAAAATCAGTGACGAATTTCCTTAGTAGATCTCTCTCTCTCTCTCTCTCTCTCTCTCTCTCTCTCTCTCTCTCATACGCCCACAATAACTTTCTCTGAATTAATAAATTGGTGCAATTCGGATGCAAATTAGAACGAGACTTTTCTGAAAGAGGGAGAAAATGAGGATGGGATAAATATGGGTCCCAAGATTCTCGTTAATTCACAGCAGAAGAAGATAGAAAGGAGAGAGGATAATCAAACGCGTTCCTGACCATAGACAAAACTGTCGAGATCGAGCCTACGGCGTCTCTGGAGGGAAAAAGAAATGAAGAAGAAGAAGAAGAAGAAGAATTGCACGTCGCTATAAAGCACCGAACAAAGACGAGGAATGCCAGTTCCCCGCACAACCGCCGCCCTACGTATATTGCCACACAACATCCTTTGATGGGAACGAAATGAAAAGCATTAAAAATGAGGGACAGAGACATGTTTACCATAATATGAGGTCGAGATTACTTTAATTGGACGCAAAAGCCTTTTGTCCTTTCCGGGAAACCGTCTTGTGGAACGATGGAGAAGAGACTTATCCGAAAAAAAAACTTTATCATACTGTACCCAGTATTTTGAAAACCAAATGAAACCTATATTACAAAATTGTTAAGTGTCTTCTGCCATTACCTAGTATAATTATGTTAAGAACTGCAAAACCATTTCTATAAAAGAAAATAAGAGCTCTCTCTCTCTCTCTCTCTCTCTCTCTCTCTCTCTCTCTCTCTCTCTCTCTCTCTCTCTCCTCCATCGTGAGACATTTCAAACAAAGACATACTTTTTAATTAGTCGCAAATATAAAATGTAATACGGGAAAAGATTTAAAAACCGGTTTCCAGTTATGAGAAATGAAGCCATCACAAAAGAATTGCTTTAATCAAAAGGATTAGTTTCCTTCAGTGCAAAACCTGGAAGGTTTTTTGAAATATTGTATCCGTTCTTTCTTGAAAGAAACGCTGGTTATTTTCTCAGAGTAAGATTATACACTTGATTAAAAATAAGTGATCCACACAATTCAATCTCATCAATACATAAAAAAAATCGCAAGGAAAAACGTGACATTTTGATTGAACAGGTCAGACAATAACACCTCAACCCGCACAAATTTTGATATTATGTAAGAAATCCTCTCTCTCTCTCTCTCTCTCTCTCTCTCTCTCTCTCTCTCTCTCTCTCTCTCTCTCTTCTAAGTTTCACTCCTGATTCATCTGCTTTTCTGTTGGAGTATTATTTGGCACTTTTCATGTCCTTAAGCTGAAATTTTAAACATTTTAATTAAAGAATCAGATAATGGTCAAATTGTATATTTGTCTAGGAAGCAAGATCAAAACGGGTTTGTACAAAACTTTACCTGCTGCTTTCTTCAAAATTTGTTTCTAACGTAAAACGCAATGCGCTGATGGGTCTGCTCAGTCTTTCTTTCTCTACTGCATTTCCTTTTCCAAACTTTTAAAATCAATGTGAAACATTTACCTTCTTCCCATTCATTCATTCATTCATTCATTCATCCTATCCTCTCCTAACCTATCCTATTTCAGGCTCTCTAGATGAGTCAAGATTTTCATTTCGTTTCTCTGACTTTTACCATTCCTTTTTATTCTTTTGCGTCTGTAATTGCGGACATTTTAAGCGTACAAACAAGATATTATTGATCAAATAAACAAGAGTCATTATCCACACATCTTGGGGGAGAAGAAGAAGAGCGAATCAATGTTGACATTTGGCGTGCGTAATGAAGGGAGAAGACGTGCGGTAGGGTGGATTATTTTCACGTCCTGTATCATTTGCATTCAATTCCTCAGCTTAAACAGAGAACAAAGAGAACTGATTAATGTCTGTCCCCTCAAGAAAGGAGAGACAAAAATGCGATTTATCTAAATGAACTAAATGAAGTTGATCCACCGATCGTCACAGAGAGAGAGAGAGAGAGAGAGAGAGAGAGAGAGAGAGAGAGAGAGAGAGAGAGAGAGAATGTCTTCGGAATTAACCTGGGTTTCAGGAGTAAATTCAAGCGATTTTGCATTGTCAACGTCAATCCTCCACTGATGACTGATCTGTTTTCATCAACGGGAACAAAAAGATAAGTTGGTCATCAGGGGGTTTACGAGTAAAACATTCCCGTTGTCAAACTTCGTAATGAATATGGAAAGATTTTCCTTCAGACCCCACATTTACTCTTTCTGTTTGGGACGTTTTTATCTGGGACTGACCCTCCGCCCGCAAAATGCACCTCGTCTCTTTCGCTTCGAATCTTGTGTACAGTTAATTTATCCCGTTTTTTAATTGGTTTTCTGGTTATCTTTACATTATCAAATCACTTGATAAGACGAATCTGTATTTTCTTTTGGTGACGCACAAAGAATCCAGCCAGTTGTCTTGTTTTGTTTCTTTTTTTCTCTTCAATCTAATGAAGGGATCCTGAGATCCACAAAAGATTGTTTTACGATGTCATTTGAATATTGATTAAATTATAATCAAAATCCTTGAAAAATCAATGTGGTCGCTGAGTATGAGATTTCGACAATCAAACTTATAACTAAAGTTATTCTGGTTGAAGATATCTATGAACTATTCCTTAAAAAAAAAAACGAGTACGAGATGAAAAAAAACACCCAAATGCTCAACAGCAGTCGCAAACAGCCTTTCTAATAAAAAGTTTTATTATAAGAACGTTATATCAGCAGAGCTACTAATTCAATTTGTTAGCCTTTTACCCAGGTCCACCATTTCCTTAATCAATCAGGCATTCTAAAAAGTCTGACAAACTGCTTGTTCAATCTCGTAAAAGGCAAATAAAACAGCCTTGGAGGAAAAAAATCCTAATTAGATTGAAAAAGATAAACATTCAGAATACTTAACAAAAATAACAAATATGCATGAACTGCCACCAGACAAAATTAATTATAACGACCATTTTATCGGCTATAAGCAACAAAACAATATGCTCCTATATACATAAACCATCAGTGATCAGAAGAATATGGTTAGTTGTTTTCGTCTGTTTAACAGAAAGGGAAGACTGAAATCTACACTGTACCTATTTCTGGTTACATTAGTCCACGACCTTCCGCCCTTCAATAATAGAAATTCCCTAACGATAGACCTATTTAAATTAAGTCTAAATTCCAACCAATGGCGAACCTCATCATTCTAGGTAAAACTATGAAAGGCATCGCTTAGTTCGCTTCCGTAATAATATCAATGTCTAAAGCAGAAATTTAATCTTATTAAAAACTTGGACACCACCTCTCCGTTCATATTTCTTTTAGTTAAATGGATGCAAGTAGATTGCACTCCTCTTTACCCGCACTCTAACAGATCTGGACGCACGTCGTATCGGTGGACATGATGTTATTAATTGTTATCAGGGGTTTGTTACAGAATTTCAAATAGCTATTTTTTCTTCCAAAGTACAAATCACATTCACGAATTCCATATAATACGGGTAGATGACGGTTGGTATTAAAGTCTGGAGACAGGCTACTCCGATAAACTGTCCAGTAACTTGTAATTCGTAACTATATGATTTTGTTTTACCCTTCCTCGAGTTTTCTAGAGATTAGCGCTTTCAGCGTCAGGAATACACATATGACACATACAACGGTTGAATCTTGGCATAAAACGGTTGCTAAACGACTTTGCTATTTAACAAGAGATGAATGTCGGAGGTTACAACACAAAATTGAAAATATTTACGACTCATTTCACAACTATGCAAGCCAATCCAACACGCGTAAATGAACAGCAATTCATTTTTATTTTTTGTGGGATGCTTAAAGGATACCACAGTCTACCCCCATGATCATACTTGTTTAAGAGATAATCCTGTTGGTTCTCATTCGGTTCATCTGAAGGCATTAAATTTTTTTTTTACATGAATTACAAAAAGGCTACAACAAATCTCCAACCACAAACATTTATCTAGAAAACATTGCGTTCAGTCTTATGAAAATTCCTTGCAAAATGCTGTAATTAACGTTTTATCTTTGGTCCATCTTGAATGCCCTAATTATTTTTGATTCACGTTTCACAGCTGCCCTCCACGCCATATGTCATAACCATTTCGAGCAGATAAGGCTCTGATTTCTTTTTAAATATCTAGGTCTTCATAGTTTTCAAGTAACTCGGCCAACCACTGAAAACTGCTTTGATTCATAAGCCAAACCAATACTGTCTGCATAATCTATAAGCAAAGCGAATATTATTTTGCAAAGGTACTATCTTTGGTACACAAATGGTCATGATTTCTAGACTAATAAAAGTCACTTACAATAACGACCACACTCCACTTTTAAGTACGCCGTAAAAACTAACCACAGATCCAGAGTGTAAAGTACGTCTGCTAGTGTAAAGTACGTCTGGAATAGATTTTACCAGCTTTAAGTAACCCTACAGCTCCCTCAAGTATAAGCGCGAAAGAACAGCAAGAAAGCGCTTTCCCACAAAACAGCAACTAGAATAAAAAAGATTAAACAGCTTTCCCCTGTCCATATCACAAGCAGTAGTTTCACAACGAACCACTGAAACAGTTACACTGCTTAATAAAATTGTTCATTGACAAAGCAGAGAGGGTGCTGTGAATTTAGGTTGAGGTAACTAAATGGAAAAATAGGTTGCCTAAAGGTCTGTATCTTCAAAACAACAATGAAGGAATATAAAAAATATCTCTCTCTCTCTCTCTCTCTCTCTCTCTCAACCTGATATATTGTAAGATTTCACATTTATATGTATATTGGCTCTCCTGGTGCAATGTTAGGACGCTGAATGCCACCCCCGAGTCGGAGTAGGATATTCTTGTTGGCGTGAAAGGAGGAGGATATTGAAGGAGAGGAAAAGAAATGAATGAATATAAAGATTCGCTGGAAAGAATGGAAATGCTTAAGAGACAAACGGTTATCCAGACAAATGAATATAAAAGCCTTAGTGAAATTAAAATACATAACACTAAAGCTATCCGAGATCGTTTCTAAGTATATACATTGATAATTTTGTACAATAAACTTCTGGACTAATATATATATATATATATATATATATATATATATATATATATATATATATATATATATATGTGTGTGTGTGTGTGTGTGTGTGTTGTGTGTGTGTGTGTGTGTGTGTGTGTGTGTGTGTGTGTGTGTGTGTGGCTGTGTCTAATTTACATAAATACGTGTTAAAACCATTTCTCAAGAAGAACATAGGTTTTTTAAAATGTGCCTATATAGTCCCGTCTCTCCGCGGACTCGAACCTATACCTTCTCATCGGTGAATTTAGTGCCAAACCCACATTGCCTGTAGATCTGTTCGAATTTATTATGCATACAAACGTATATACGAATATATAAGTAAAGAGAGAGGAGAAATAAAGCCCTTGCACAATGGTGAAATTATATCACGGTTTGCACTAACTTTTATCAATGAAATCTATCTAATATTCCTGAATTTATGCTGTTAATTTAAAGATTTCGATAAAATTCATCGCAGCCAAGTTTAGGGGACGAATACCACATTCTTCGGCGAATTCACAGCGTGACGTCAGAACCTAACGAGAGGAAGAGGAGGAGGAGGAGGAGGAGGAGCCACTTGAATAACGAGTTGGGGGGAATCCTGAATAGAGGAAGGGGGTGTTGGGGGAGGGGAAAATATCATGGAGGTTTCCCCTTTTACACCAACCTAACCTAGATGAATCAAATAACCCGTGAAATTTCACCAACTAAATCCCAGGACAAAGGGGGAAATTCTCCCCCTGATATACGATGTCATTTCTCGGAAAACTGATTTCCCTGCCCTTGAATCAGAAAGGACGAGGTATTCTACAGGGGGGCTGCACTGAATTCGGCACAATAATTCGCCTTTAACTATCGCGCGCGTACAATAGGTGTCGGTGGATAAATTGCATTGGCAAACAAGAGAGGAAATAAATAAGAACACTCCGCCCTCCGACTCTCCTCCACCTCCTTTTCCTCCTCTTCCTCCTCCTCCTCCTCCTCCTCCCTGAGCTCATTCCTCCTCGATATACATACACATTTCCTGCCTTGTATGCAAACACCAAGCGATTCGTCCGTTCGTCTTTGCTTGAAACATACAAACAGACACACACACGCGAAGTCATACACATCCACACAGGAATTCCGCGTGGAGCTAAATCGATTGCGGACGCTCCTGCAGTTTATGCAAATAGCCGGGATAAGTCCATTTAGGGCTGTCTTTTTCTATTCTCCCCCTACCTCTCTTTCCCTCGCCCCTCATTCTCCTCCCCTCTCCTGGATGTCTTTTCTGCTACCCTAAACCCCGACTCCAACCCCCCCTCTCCCCCTATACTTTATGTATTTTACATTTGACATTTCCTATCACTCCGAGAGAATCCGCAAAAGGAAATTCATCTCCGAAGGAATAACTCGCCGGAGGGAATACACTTGGCTGCTTCCGAGGGCTGTTGTTGCTGGGGGGAGTCGAGCCCCCCCACTGGCTCCCCCATCCAGTACTCTTGGTTTCTATGCAGTCGCCTCTCGGTGATGCACGAGCTATGAATGCTGTTACGCCCAGCAGTACTTGTAAGTGGCCCGGAGACCTCGCCATATGCACGAAGCAACAGACCGCATTCCCTGGTAACTGATCCACACATACACAAACACACACACACATCATATACATTTCCCTAGCAACAGTTTCGTGTAGTAACAGACATAATTCCCCGGTAACAGTGGGACGAAGTAACAGATAGCATTCCTTGGTAACAGGTGCACGAACTAACAGATAATTTTTAGAACCAGCTGCACGAAAGAACAAATTTACCTGGAAACGGCTTTATAAAGCAACAGAACTGATTCCCTCGTAATAGTTACACAAAGTAGCAGATCGAATTCCCAGTAACAGCTGCCCGAAATAACTAACAAAATTCACTGGCAAGTTGCACACTATAACGAAATTCACTGGTAACAGTTGCACGAAACAACACAGAATTCACTGGTAACAATTGCACGAAACAACACAGAATTCACTGGTAACAGTTGCACGAAACAAAACAGAATTCACTGGTAACAGTTGCACGAAACAACACAAAATTCACTGGTAAAAGTTGCACGAAACAACACAGAATTCACTGGTAACAGTTGCACGAAACAACACAGAATTCACTGGTAACAGTTGCACGAAACAACACAGAATTCACTGGTAACAGTTACACGAAACAAAACAGAATTCACTGGTAACAGTTGCACGAAACAACACAAAATTCACTGGTAACAGTTGCACGAAACAACACAGAATTCACTGGTAACAGTTGCACGAACACACAGATCAACTGGTAACTTTGCACGAAACAAAACGAATTTCACATGTAACAGTTTCCACGAAACAACACAGAATTCACTGTAACAGTTTGCACGAAACAACACAGAAGTTCACGGTAAACAGTTGCACGAAACAAAACAGAATTCACTGGTAACAGTTCGCCGAACAACACAAAATTCACTAGTAACAGTTGCACGAAACAAAAACAGAATTCACTGGTAACATTGCACGAAAACAACACAGAATTCA
>NC_087204.1:35636800-35639300 GCF_015104395.2 Macrobrachium nipponense
CTCCATAACTCAAATGCTTGGTTGTACCTGACTGCAGTCATATCGTTGCAATATACCATTTTATCTTTAAAAAACAATGACGAACTCAAAAGCTCAACTCAAGACGAACCACCATCAACAATAGAATTCCTAAACATGGACCCCCTTTTCAATCACAGTCTCAAAGCGGACACGAGAGAAATAATAACAGTGAATAAATGTTTTGCTATCACCGTCGTACCCAAATCAATTTCCGCCGTCCAAGTTGCTGCTAAAACTTACCAACTTCGCACATTCCCTGCAATCAACCAGGCGGAACTTTGTCACGGGCGCCATCAAAGCAACAGCGTTCGTTGTTCACAACAGCAGCAGCCGAAGCCTTTTATATCCACAAAGAACCTGCAACCGTTGCTATCACTGCCACTGCTCTTGCTGATGATGACCTCTGCTAACGCGAAGATAACGCCGAGCTAAAGCGGTTAAGGGCTGCCATTGACTGGGCCCTGTGACTCGCCCCCAACCCCCTCCCTCTCTGTCGTCAACAACGATCACTATCACTGCACCAACTGACATCCCGACTTATTCAGCAATGCCACAAGGCCCATCGAGCTAGGGGAAAATTGCCCATCCACGCCGGAACATAAACAAAACACTGTCGGAGTCGGAGCGACAGCCTGAGGTGACGTCGCGTGTGCCTGACAGCAGCGTAAAAAAATCCCAACAGCCATTAAAAGCAACGCCGTCTTCATTACCTTCTTTGAAATCACTTCAAATCACAAAGTCACTGCCGTCAACCTGCGTGTAAAATAAAAAAAAAAAAAAAAGATTCGCGTGCAAATCATCATCAAATAGTGACTAACATTGCAATCAAAAGCATCGTCGCCACCACTTAAAAATACCCAACCGTCATCGCCAACTCCCCTCAAGTACTCCAACGCCGCCGCCGCCGCCGCCAGCCACCTAACCACCTTTTCAGACCCAACCGCCGGCGGCAGCAAGCGTCAGAGAGACCAAGCAACCTTTAATGGGGAGAAAATACTAATCAAGTAAATGAAAAAGAAAAAAAAAATGGGGGACATAACGACATTCATAGAGGCATCCAATCAACATTCAAGATATTCATTCAAAAATTCCTTTTCAATTTAAACTGTACCGGTCTCCGGAATGTCAGCCAATGGAAGCCAAGATATCCAATTACTTGTTATTCATTGGTTCGCGCCGAAGCCGTCACACCCAACGGAATTGAGACGTCCTTGACAAGAACGAGGAAGGGTAGGTGGGCAGGAGGGAATTCACGGAGGAGAGGGGGGAGGGGGTGGGGGGAATTCAGGGTCGGGTTGGACTCTCCTGTGAATGGGGAGTTCTGTGCCATCATAAACTCGATCGTTATAAAATTTAATTATAGCGTCCGTGAATAGTAACAGCTGCATTCAATTTCGGCTGGATTTTAGATCCTTATAATCATCCAATTTAGTCTTATAGTGGTCATTTCCATCAGCAATTTACTTGACGTAACTATAACACAATTTCAAAGATACATACAAGGACGGCATAAATTTAATCTTAAATGCTATAAATCGTCTTCATGTCTCCGATGCAACATTATAGAGATATCTGAACACTGCTTTCAATCTTCAAAGGCACTCAGTTGTGAAGAGACCGGTATTTAGGAACATGTAAGGACCTGACAATAGACCAGTATCTTTAATACAGTACGGCACCAATGGACGCTAAGAACTTCAGAGTTTTGGGGAACCTAATAAAACACTTGAGTACTTTCTTGGAATTTCCTCATTACCACTAAAGTACGCAATATACTAAAGCATTAGGTATCTGTGCGAGCTTATAAGCCTAGGAGACACCAAAACCTTCAATGCATTTAAAAGAATAATTAAACAAAATATATTATATCTATATATATATATATATTTATATATATATATATATTATGTATACTATATTTATATATAAATCATTAAATATATACATATGTATATATAATATATATATATATATATATATATATATATATATATATATATATATATATTATATATATATATGAACTTTTATCACATCACCGTGATTCATATATATGCATTAAGCTACAAATGTCCTTTAATATTCAATCGGCTCTGCCTCGGAATTAATGTTTCATATATGTTAACCGAAGGGGAATTCTTTTGTTGATAATAATTTCGTTTCTCTCGTGGATTCGAACCAGCGTACAGAGGAGGAAATCAGGACTTCAGTGAAGTTACGACTCGGCCAACAAGCCCTGGTTCGAATCACGAGAGGACGAAATTATTATTATAAAAAAAAAATTCCCCTTCGATTAACATATTGAAAATATATAATTCCAAGGTAGAGCGAACTGGAAATTAAAAAAACATTTGTAGCTTATAATATATGTGATAATATATATATATATTATATATATATATATATATATATATATAAATATATAATACACACACACACACACACATATATATTATATATATATATATCTAGATATATA
>NC_087204.1:35651800-35664300 GCF_015104395.2 Macrobrachium nipponense
CAAGAATACTCTTGCCAACGGAAAGTGCAGACTGACTTCAAGACCAGTCAAAACCCTTACCTGTTTCTCAAACGTGCATTACATGTTCTATGTAAATGAAAAGGCCTAAAACTTTTTGTCTCATTTCGATGGCATGCAAGGAAAGCTCTCTCTCTCTCTCTAATTCTCTCTCTCTCTTAAATATATATATATATTATATATATATATACTATATATATATATATATATATATATATATATATATATATATACGCCACTTAATATACCTATTAGTCTCTGGCCGGAAGGGAAACTAGGTCCTCATGTTGCTTGCTCAACTTGAGACACCCGAAATACGTCGGAAATCCGGGAACATAATACTTCAATCCTTTGAATATGATTTACAAAACCATCCTTGGAATACGCTGGCAAAAAGATACCATCCAAACCATCCATCAATCAGTAGTGCCAGTAAACAATAACGAACTGAGAAATTTATTGGTCTAAAACTGCGATACATCCATGATCTATGAGGGATAACGTATGGGAATAAATACAGGATATAATATTGAAGTCAAGTTTTAGTCGTTTATCAAATGGTCTACGGTTCAACCTTGATCCACAACACCGAATGTTCAGGCATGAGTCAAAGTAATCGGTATATCTATTGAAGCTATTGTGCAGACCTTGAGGAAATATGGCGGATACAGAAACAATTCTGCCGAATTTAATGTTATTGATCTTGCCTTCACAGAAGTAAAGGAATTGTGTTATTTCAGGAAAAATTTTCTACATTTAGTTGTTAATATTATTCTAATGGGTGTTACAAATCCTAAGAGTCTATATGTGAAATGTCTGCTCCGTACGTGACAAATGAACGACTGAAAGCTGAAAAATATCAGCATGGTAATTATTTTACAAGATTATCATGGGCCGAAAGTGAGACCTGTTCATTTTCAAGGTAGGTTGACCTTGTGGCCACAGGGAACCGAACATAATCTTTGAGAGGAAGTGTAAATGGGAAGACTTGCAATGAAGAAAGAAGGGAGACCAAAAATATACTAATGGGTTGACGGTGCTGCAGATTTAATGGATCGAAAAAGGTCCCTAAGGTACCTCAGTCATTATGATGCTGAGGAATAAATGTAGCAGTTGTCCCGGTCGCTTTGTTTCTTTTAATTACAGAAATGGCTTACTGACATTATACATATAAGTATATACATACGCACATATATACATAATTAAACACACACAAATATACATATATATATATATATATATATATATAATATATATATATATATATATATATATATATATACATAACATGCTCGAGACTGGCTGACAGCGAAAGGACTGGCATGCCAGGAAGCAGTGCGATAATTCTAGTCAGAACATAATTATGTTTCAGCCATGAGGCTGCCATCTACAGAGGTAGAGAGTGACTGTAAATTAGATATTAATATGCAAATTTTAATCACTCCTCTGAAATAGAAAAAAAATAAACATACGGGAAATATCTGCGCTAACTTACGTTCATTACCATAATTTGATTATCACAAAGTAACATAAATGATATTCCTCCTCGTCTAATATGAGAAGTTTTGGTGGGAGCTGTGCTAACCACTTGTTTCAGTATGCGTTTATGAATTTGTATAAGCACGCACCGCTGCTTGCGCGAACGCATATAAATGCACAAGAGAGATGTGCAGGTAGATAGTGACACATGTGCTACCGAAATTTAGTCTTAATATAATGTTATTGAAGGAATGCTCCCCTAAACAGTTCGTAATAACCACCGGTAATTTGACTCTATATGTATATAATTTTTTTTTTTTTTTTCTTTTTTTTTTTAATGCGACCAGAAGCACAACGCCTCATATAGATTTCACATTCAGCCACATTTCACAGTCTCTCCATTTGAGGAGCCATTATATGAATGGTTCTTTCCCATACCAATCTTTCTGTCGCACACTAGCGAACAAAACCCGAGGATTTTAATGGAGAAACTTGCTCTCATTCCATTCCGGGCGAAAATCAATTTACCCACGGCGTATACGACTTTCCAGTCGCCAAAAAAGTGCAAATACAATCTTTGGCTATTAAATCAGTTTGCACCCTTGTTCTGTTTTATGTCTCTCTCTCTCTCTCTCTCTCTCTCTCTCTCTCTCACCATACACATGGACTTTATATATATATATATATATATCTATATATATATATATATATATATATATATATATATATATATATATATGATATAATATGTAAAAACATTGGTTTATTCTCTCTCTCTCTCTCTCTCTCTCTAACACTAACACACACACTCACACACACACACACACACTTTACATATATGAGTGTATTTAAATAAAACATTAGTTTATTCTCTGTCTCTCTCCCTCTAGCTCTAGAACCATCACACACAATATATATATTTTATTTATTTATTTATTTATTTATATCTATATGTATAGGTATGTATGGAGAGTGAATATATATGGAAAATTGTTTTATTATATATATACATTCTCTCTCTCTCTCTCTCTCTCTCTCTCTCTCTCTCTCTCTCTCTCTCTCTCTCTATTGGAATCCCATCCATCCCAACTATCGAACCCGGGGGTTGTGGGTGGTGGTGATGGGGATGGGGATTGTGATGGGGATGGGGATGGGGATGGGGATAGGGATGGGAGTGGGGGTGGGGGAAGGACGTGTCTATATCCCTTCGATTGTAGAAATTCTCTTTGGTGGGGAATAACCAAAGCGCTGCCCCTCCCATTTGTTATTCAGTTCATAAAACTTTTTGAACAGCATTGCACAATATGAACGGTTTGCAGTCCACTCTGAAACCGTTACGGTTTGAGAATATTTTTTGCAATGGTCGCTTTTATTATCCATTTTCTACGGGATTATATTGTGGTGCATAGTACAGTGTATGTATGTGCGTGTATATATATATATATATATATATATCTATATATATATATATATATATATATAATATATATATATATATAATATATATATATATGCAGTATGTACACACACACGTATATACATATATATATATATATATATATATATATATATATATATATATATATATATATATAATATATATATATATATATATATATATATATATATATATATATATATACTGAAGACATATAGAAATCTACTAAAGTGATATCTACAATTGTAAGCGAACCATCCCCCTTAAACCATTTAAATTAGCATATCACAAGGAAACTTAATGAGCCTCTCTCTCTCTCTCTCTCTCTCTCTCTCTCTCTCTCTCTCTCTCTCTCTCTCTCCCTCCCCACGCTCCTGGATAAAATTTTACAAGTTCTCTCTACTCCTCCCTATCTCTCTCTTTCCCAAGTTAATAGCTGAAAAGCGTAAGCGCTCTCTAAATCGGGCTAAGTATGTATGAATGTGTACATCTGCGTAGATTTGTGAGCATTCATACCTTGGCTAAGCGAGCATTTATGTATGAATCAGATTCCTTACCGGGAAAGAACTTCAAGATAATCTCTCTCTCTCTCTCTCTCTCTCTCTCTCTCTCTCTCTCTCTCTCTCGGATATGAGTTTGAAAACGTGATCTATGTCTGCCTGTCTGTCTCTCCCCCTGTCTTCTTCCTGAAGAAGCGCCTAAAAGCGCTCGGCCTCGCAAGTAGTCTCCTCCATCATCGTCAGAATTCTCCGAGTAATGAAGCCTTAGTCGGATTCAATTCAGCGACAGGACGAGGACACTTACTGGGGGGCCTTCAGCCTCCCCATGTTCTAAGGACACGCGGAAAAAGGAGAAGAGAGAGCTAAAGCACGAAAAGAAAATAATCAGAATGGCCCTAGAGAATCTGAAAGGCTCAGATAACTCTTCCCAGGATCTGGAGAATGGGGAGGTTATCTGCAATCGTTTTCTTTCTCTCATTCTTTATAAGTATGTGTGTACAGATACACACACGCGCGCACACACACACACATACTTATATATATATATATATATGTACATATGAAATTTTCTTTCGCCTCCTTATTGATGTAGTAAAACCAAGCAGGAGAGAGAGAGAGAGAGAGAGAGAGAGAGAGAGAGAGAGAGAGAGAGAGAGAGAGAGAGAGAGAGAGAGAGTAGGAATGGAACTTTTGTGTTCCACCCATCTTGAAAAGGTCCTCACCGTAAGGAAAAGACAGCTCCTCCCCTCACGTTGTCTGACGAGGTCGTGGTAACAATGCAATTTTAGTGCATCGCCAAATGGCTCTCCGGGATCACAATTACTCCTCCATGTTGATGAGAGACGCCGAGAGGGGGATGCTGAACCTTGCCAACCTTTGTGATCCTAAATGTTGATGCGAAATGCAATTACCAACTTTTTCCATCTTTAAACATTTTTGTTTTTCTTTGTCGTTTTAGTGATATATTTCAAATGATAAATCCTTATTCTTTCTTCCCTGTTTTTTTTGGAATAATTAATGAGCCTTCTTAGGGGTTTTTGTATACTTCAGTGACTGCTCAAGGTATTTTTATATATATTTAATTGCCTTCTCAAGATCTTTCTATTTTTAAGTTGACGTCTCACGATCTTGCTTATTTTTCTCATCGGATTTAATTGTCTCCGGAATTTTTTCTTGACATACTTTGCTATCATCTGCCTAGGCATTAAATATGTATATGAGACTCCCTCCTATGCGAGTTCAGAATACGAATTTATGGCTATACAGCTGAGAGTAAAGAAGAACGAATCGTTCTTCACTGCTGAACAGCGTAATGCGTTGAAATCCTATGGTAGATTGATTCTTTGAAAAATAGGCATTTACAACCTGAGCGAGCATTGCGGCTATTCAAGTATTCCTTATGGATTTACACAGCGGTCGAAATTCATCTCTAATAACACATTCGATGACTTAAAATGTAATAACACCTCAAAGGTTAAAAAGGACAGAATGTGTAAGATGAAACAGAGGGGGTATTCATGATTCTTAAATAACTAAAGACTGCGATGCCCAGGATGGAATAAGATATTCCTGATGGTGAAGGAAGGTACCTGAATAGTAAGTAAGTAAAATAAATAAATAAAGATCGGAAGGACAGGGTGACAGGGTGTAAGATAATCTTGCTGGTAATACAAGGTGCATGATCTGGAGGATACTAGAAGGCATTTGAATGGGAAAAGACCGATAAACGTTACTGCGCTGGTGTAAGATAATCCCTTGTTGGTAATGGCTGGTGTTTGAACTGGAAAAGACTGAGGAGAGGGTATGTAACACCTCACCAAGGGAGTTTAGGGTATTCGTGATGATAGTGGAGGGTATCTGAATAGAGAGATCCCAACGAGAGAAACCATGGGGCGATGGAGGGCAAACCTACTGCAAATCAACATTCGCTACGTATTGAACATCTTCAAGTTAGCAGAAATGAAATAATGTGGAATAGCAGTATCTAAGGTTCCATTCGGTCACATTGGAGTCCATGACACAAGGTATGGCTATTTTTTTTAGTTTTCGTAATATACAGTCCATGACACAAGAAATTACTATTTTTTAGTTTTCGTAATATACCATAATCAATGGCACACAGAATTCCTTAAATGTGTAGTAATCTTTTCACAGAACTCTGTAATAACCATTACGTATTTGTTTGATAAAACCTGCCATAATCGTTAAATATTGAGGCCGTTAATAAGTTTTTAGCCATAAGTAATCCTCAAACAATTACATTTATGAGTAATCTGACCAGTGGAACCAAATGAATAATGTTATCTCACCAGCATAACAATAAAAAATAACAATAGAAGAAAAAACCTATTTGAAAGATTATTGCCAAAAGCAATATTTTACTTTACGCATAAATCATCATAAAATAAAACACACATATACCATATGGAACACATTAACAATGGCTTTAACAACCACAAACCAATATATTAACTATGACAAAGAAAAATAAAACTATTCAATTCCTCATTCAATACAAATACTGTACTTTTGAGCTTGCTCTACTTAAGAATAATGAGACTCCGGCACGAAACAAAATAATTCCTTTGGCTAAACAAGGTGGCTAAATAAAATATGAACTGACACACTCGCTCTCTCCACTGGCAAGTACATTATTCTCATATATCGTTCTTCTACCTGGTCCAAGACTGAGTCCCCCCCATATTTAAGCAGCCATTTATTTTAATTCGAATCCCCACTTGACACCATAGGCCTAAGGAATCCGTTGAATGAAATACTAAATGCGTTTTTTTTTCTTTTGGCTGTTAAGTGCCATTAGGACGGACATCCACTACCACTGAAACGGCTCACAAGGAAAATTGCCGTGACGTCTTATGGCATAAATATGGCACACATTTCCATAGAGAGAGAGAGAGAGAGAGAGAGAGAGAGAGAGAGAGAGAGAGAGAGAGAGAGAGAGAAATAAAGATGGAAGTATTAACCAAACACACAGCGCTGTATCAATTTTATAAATACACACCTACACACACAGATATATATATATATATATATATATATATATATATATATATATATGTATATATATATATATATATATATATATATATATATATATATATATATATATATATATATATATATATATATATATATATATATTATATATATACGCACTGCATGTCTACATATATAGTGTGTGTGGTTTTACGAATTTCTCAAACAGACAAAGCTTTGTGAACCGGAAAATAAAAGCAAAAATAAAAGAGAGGAGGGAAACGGCCCTCCACAAATGTGATCCTCCATCTTTTATAGAGAATCAATAGCCGAATGGGCGGACGAATCATAAAACAAAACATAAACATTAGTACTAAACCGGCGGCCTAAAGAAAAATCGCTCGCTCACACCAGCACAAAATAAAAATATACACAGAATGAAAATAGAATAAGAGAATCGATACGATTACGCCGGTGGCTTTACCATCAATGTCTGTTAGTTTGTCATAGTCAGGTGGGATAGTCCTCCTTCATTCATCATTTATAATATATGTATACATACATTTTATATATTACACACACCATATATATATATATATATATATATATATATATATATATATATGTATGTATATGATATATATATATATATATATATATATATATATATATACTGATATATATATACAGTACATATATATATACATTATACTATATAATATATATAATATATATATATATATATATATCTATTACATATATGTGTGTGTGTGTGTGTGTGTGTGTGTGTGGATGAGTTTGTGACTATAGTATGGAAAGGTAAAGAAAAACCATTTTATCTGTTTTCACTCAACGAAGGTTATGGGAAATTTCCGAAATAAATATGGTGTTCAGTGTAAGCAGTGCATCTTTAATATCATCCCTTTGGATACAATGTTACAATAAACGAAACAAAAACACTAAAAGCCGAATAAAATGAATTAGGAAAAAGAAAGGTACACATAAAATCCAGTCAGATCTAACTTCGCCAGCGATACCATTCTGGAAAATAAACTAAAGGGTAATGACCCTCTCAAACTTTCGAAGAGGGATCCTATTCCGTGTAGCAATGAGGGTCATTACTAATCTAGAAACTTTCGTTATTTGAGCTACATAAAAATCCGACACGCTTTTCAAAAGTCCCTGTCCCTGTCTCCTGCGCAGTCTCGCATCTCCCATCGAGCTATCACCAACCCTCAGACAGTCCTGACAGACCTACAGACATCTAAAGTGACCCGGCTACCTCCTTATTCACCTACTTATTTAAGTACGGATATCTGAAATGACACCGCTAACTGCTTATTTACTTACTTATATCATTACAGATATATGAAATGGTACTGTTACTTGCATATTTACTGATTTAACTACAGATAACTGAAATGGCATTGCTACATATTTATTTATTTAACTAGATATCAGGAAATGCCCTCCTACTCATTTAATTATGTACGCCATAAGTAAACACAACCGTAATGGTCCTGCTACTTATTCACTTACTTATCTAACTATGGTCCTGCTACTGAATTACTTACCTGTTCAAGTACAGAAACCTGAAATGGCCCTGCTAAGTACTCATTTGACTATAGACATCTTAGTCGGTCCTGCTACTTACTCATTAACTTATACGCATCTGAAATCGCTCTGCTACTTACGCAATTACTTGCTGATTTTAAAGCAAACCTCTAAAACGAATTGCTTCATACTGACATCCTTTTTTAGTTATTTACTTGTTTTCTTTCTATTTAAACGATTCATTAGATAATATTTACGGATTACCGTTGTTTCCATATTGGAAAAAAAATATGATAAGTATTTCCAAATACTATAAAGAAATAAAAAAACAACATTACCTTTTGCAAAAATTGTTAAAGTTCCTTCGCTAGGCACAAAAATTTATGGAGATAAGAAAATGTCTTTCTGAAAAGGCTGACCTCATATTTTCCCTTCCGGAAATACTAGTGTGCCAATAAATAAAGATGATAAATTCTAATGGGAAAATATAAATTAGTAAAAAAAAAATAAATATCAAAAACTAGTCTGATCTCCATGCTCCTGAGAACTCTGCCTGTGAGAATACAGTCTGGAAAATCATCTAAAAAGATATGACTTGAAACTTTTGAGAAGGGGTCATTCCGTGTAGCAATGAGAGTCATTACTAATCTGGAAACTTTTGTTATTTGTGATCCATAAAAATCCGGCACGCTTTTCAAAAGCCCTTGTCCTTACCTCACATCCAGCCATCACTATACTCTGTTTTTTTCCATCTGTCCATCCGCCTGTGGTGTTTTCGCATGGTAACAGTGCGTCCCGGGCTTTCCCGGGCTTTAAATAGTTACGCTACGTGTACGTTTTAGGTAAATATAAGGACATTTGCAACTGAAGTGTTTTAATAATTTACTAAATGCGAATTACACCGTTAATATTCGAAATAGGATATTATTCAAACCCCGGGACGCAGTGTTACCATGCGCAAACACCACAGGCGGATGGACAGGTGGAAAAAAAAACAGAGTATAAACATTAAACGGTCGTGAGAGACCTACATACATCTCAAATAGCCTTCATATTTACATATATACTTGCTGATATCTGAAATGGCAGAGATAATTTATTATTTTATTCATTCATTTAACTTTTCAAAAAGTGATCCATGGCTAGGGATAAATTTAGAAAGACAATCTTCATAAGAGTAGTAATCGGCCTAATATTTACATTCAATGTACTAAAATGCAAAATATTTCTGGAAACATAAAAAAATTCAGTATAAAAAAAGCTTAAGAATTTTATTTTAACATATACTTCCTAGCTGAGAGTTTCGCAGGAAACTCATAGATGCCTATAAATGAAAAATTAACAAGTATTCCAATAATCAGTTGAACTTTCCCAGTGAACCCATTTCGGATAGTAAACTAACAGGTACTAACCTAAAATTCCAGGAAGTGATCATACTACGTGAATCAATGAGGGGCATTGCTAAACTACATGAAGAAAACAACACTGTTTTTAATCACGAAGCCTTAGAAGTCGTGACAGACCTAGAAACATCTGGAATAGCCAACATAATTATTTACTTATATATAGAGATAATCAATGGTCAAACGTTTTACTTAATTACTTACTCCCTTTTATTATTTCTTTAATTATTTCTTTACGAACGACTGTTCATTCATCATATTCTACAGTAGTTTTCACTATTGCTAGTCAGCTTAGTGGTCTGGTTAATCTATGTTAATAATAAAGTTCTCACGCACCTTCTTACTTAGTTATTTATTTTTACAGTTGATTGTTTATATAAAACACAGCCATGCTGTAAATAAGAGTAAAGTGTCTGCCAAAACTATTACCCTCATTCAAAAACCATTTAGAGATCTTTGGATAATTACGAAATTTGGACTTCCATCACTCACTGAGACGCTTCGCGCAAAAGTAGCCCCACTCGATCTTGAAGGTAACAGGCAAGCGAACGGAAAAATCGGTAGCTAAGGAGTAAAAAAAAGTATCCCATAAAGTCTATATTAAACAACCTCTTATTTGTGAAAGACAGAAAAGGAGCAAGAAAGCGAATCATAAGAAGAACCATCTGTGTCAGGGCTCTTTGGGCCAAAAGGGGCCCCCCAATAAAAATCCCGCCTGGAAATTACGAGTGAAGGCCTAGTTGTGCCTTGGCAATGATCCAAGTGGAGGATTTGGGAGGTGGGCCAAGGAACCCCTAAGGAAAGAAGACCAAGGGGTGCGGAGAGAGAGAGAGAGAGAGAGAGAGAGAGAGAGAGAGAGACGAGAGATGAGAGGAGAGAGAGAGAGAGAGAGAGAGAGAGAGAGAGAGAGATGGGTGTGGTGTGTGTGTATGTGTCTCGAGAGAAAAAAAAAGAGCAGAAAGGGAAAGACAAGAGAGCGAAAGGAAGGTCGGTTGTGCTGACGTGTGGAGGAATCTGTCGCACACGTCACCTGAATTTCCATCGGGGCAAGGAAGGAAGAGGAAAGAAGCGAAGGGAAAGCGAAATAAATATCGAATTAGTGTCAGCTGAGTCAGGCTTGGAGGAAATGTGTTTCAGAAATAGACAAATATGAACACGCGTTCACAAAAGATGACGAATAATATTTTCATGAACCCCCCACCCCCAACTCCCAAATACACATTTTTCCCTTGGGCGCCAGTGACTATAACCTACGCCATTCATTAAAATGAAAAATCTCATACCTGTATGATATCTCTAACAGTTATCGTCAAGTTATTTACTCTGTTATCTGCTAATGGAACATAAGAAAATCAATTTTACTACAATGCAATGACCGACCAAGCTTCTAAATATAGGAATCAACAGGGTATTTGTTTTACTGATACTCTCAGTATATTAGACTTTACGTTATATCAAAGGAACATCATCTTTCATTACTGTTCAAAAGTTCATTTGCCCATATGAGCTAAACATTATTAAACTACAACAGTGCTACATAACTTACAAATATATATATATATATATATATATATATATATATATATATATATATATATATATATATATATATATAAAGGTATTTGACAGTTTTATTTACCATACCCACACATACTTCAATCATCAACAAAACTGTGTAATATGCTAACACATTAATTCCTAAAAAGATCTTAAATGGTAAAGAATCTATTGTTATTAACATTTTATCAATAATTAATAAGCCTGGGGGTTTGTAACTGAAATGAAGAAGAGAAGAAGAAGAAGAAGAAAAAGAAGAAGGAAGAAGAGGAGGAGGAGGAGGAGGAGGAGGAGGAGGGGAGGGGAGGAGGAGGAGGAGGTGGTAGTAGCAGTGGCGGCGGAGTTGGCATTACAAACTCTACGGGACAATCCACCCGCGTTTCACTTACTGAACCCAAATCAGCCTGCAAATGCTTTTAAATTCCAACTTCTCCGCAACGCGATTTACAACTTTCCTTCCACGAAGAATATGCATGAACGTAGGAATAACCGAAAAATAAAATTATCTTTAAATTAAAATTTTAGGTGTTATCACAAAAAATAAAATGCCACCTAAGTTTACCAGCGACACACACACACACACACACACACACACACACACACACACACACACACACACACATATATATATATATATATATATATATATATATATATATATATATTATATATATATATATTTCCCACAGAGAGAGAGAGAGAGAGAGAGAGAGAGAGAGAGAGAGAGAGAGAAGGAAATTAAACCTCTCGGGTATTTGCATCATCCCAATAGGTTCAATTGATATAGCTCGGATGTTTTGTACAACAAGGCCCATTAATTAATGCCTTGCCTTTGCAGGGACACAAAAATAAGAATGTAAAGAGAGGAGGGAAGGGGATGAGGGAGAAAAGACTGGAGGGAGCGGGGCGGGTGGGGGGTGGGGGGTGGGGGGTTTCCGTCATTAATGAATGCCAGACCTTGCCTTGTTAATCGAGAAGGGTTTTTTTTTTTAACGGGGTGGGAGGGGAAAGGGGGTGGAGGATGGTAGGACAAGGGAGGGGCATTCTCCTTTGTCCGTCACAAAAGTATCGCTTTAATGCGAGTGCTTTCTTTGATTGAGAGACGCTCACTTCCCGTCATTCAGCTCTCATGAAAAGGATGCTGGACTCGAACGTAGCTTCAATAAAACGTTGTGTACCAAGCGGGTAACAGTCCCTCCCCAACCCAACACCGTCCCTGCGTATCATACCCTCTGCCCTACCTCTTGTATTACCTTGCAATACTTAATTTTAGACACACATACGTACACCCCCCATATATATATATATATATATATATATATATATATATACATATATATATATATATATATATATATATATATATATGTGTGTGTGTGTGTGTGTATATATATATATAGTGTTGTGTGTGTGTGTGTGTGTGTGTGTATTATTTAAAGCTTTCATTCAAAAACACTACCTTCCTATGTTGCAAGTCTTTTTCAGAGTACATTTCCATAATGACTACAATCAAATTGCCCAGCAATAAGAATATGTTGCTACGCCATGAGGAAAACA
>NC_087204.1:35669300-35684300 GCF_015104395.2 Macrobrachium nipponense
ACAGGTGACATGTTTAAAAATCAGCCAATCAACCAATCAGCTGGCCGAGTGTGGGTATATATATATCACTGCAATTCATTTTAAATCGTTATTAATCTGGCGCTGTTTTCCTGAATACTTTGGCTGAAAACTGGGCTACCGGTGGCAATTTTGTTTTCTAGGTCAAATAGAGAAATGAAACACCTCTAATATTTTTTATCTTTAACATACTGACTAGTCCGGAATTCTACCACTTCAGTTTACAATCTTGATTTTATGTAATACAACACTTAACTATTCTATCCCCGTATTATGAACTAATGTAGTAAGGTGTGCTATCGCTATGATATTATTAATTTCTATCACAATATCATATAAGGTGTGGAAAATACATTATACGAACCAGAAACCTACCTAATAGGAGTTGAAGTAAGGACGGAAATCAAGTAAACCAAGAAGTGCCCAACTGTCTACGGTTCTCTCTTACACTTAGGAATAGTAACATTAATTTCCATAAAGACAAACGTATGAAAAACAATTCATAGTGGAAATCAAACATTATATAAAGACAAAGGTGTGACAAATATTTCATACCATAAATCACACTGACAACATGGCTTTAGAACAAATCCTTATTAATAGGGTTCTTAAATACCCCCGAAGCACCGGATCCTCTCTCTCTCTCTCTCTCTCTCTCTCTCTCTCTCTCTCTCTCTCTCTCTCTCTCTCTCTCTCTCATACACACATCATTTCCATATATGAATAACATATACAATGCTATCACTGTCACTGGCACTAGCAAAGAACAAAAGAAGAAAAAATAAAAACGAGCTCCTTTCTCGTTGCTTTCTCAAAATTCTAAATGTAATCATTAAGTGTAACATATATATGTGTATGATTATATAATATATATATATATTATATATATATATATATATATATATATATATGACACATACACATACAACCACACACAAGTATATATAGCAATCTATTATTATAGTATATCATATATATATATATAACTATATATTACATACATAACAATCCGGGACGAATAGCCCATACCCTCCTTTCCCCACCCCCCACTCCTCTCTCTCTCTCTCTCTCTCTCTCTCTCTCTCTCTCTCCATCAACTATTTCACTGCACGTACCATGCGCTGTTGACCCTGGGAAATTTTCTCTAAGTCTTTTCGCGTCCCGTCAACACGTCTCAACGACTGAGAGAGAGAGAGAGAAAAGGCAGCTACCTTTGATCCCTCCTTTGTGTTGGCGTGAAATGATAGATTTTCTATAAGAGTGAAAAAGGTGACATAGTAAGGTTAAGAGAGCTTGTGGCCATTCATTTCGAATCAATGGCTCTTGAGAGGGAGAAGTCGGAAGGTCCTGTACCGAGCTCTTGGTTCTTCTTCTTCTTATTATTATTATTAAGCTTACTTTATGGTCAACATCTTCTTACAATTCATAATATAATCATTTTCATCAACCCCTTAATTATTTTTTATTATTGAATTTTTATTGCCATCCATTATTATTATTATTATTATTATTTATTTATTATTGATTATTATTATTATTATTATTAGAATTATTATTATTATTATTATTAATTAATAATTATATTAATAATATTAATAAAAATAATAATAATAATAATAATAAATTATTATTATTGCTTATTATTATTATTATTATTAATTATTTTGATTATTATAAAAGCTTATGTTGTCACTCTAAAATAAAAAAAGTTAGTCATCGATATCTTATCTATTGTTAAGATCAGCTTATAATAGCCAGACACCACTCACCACCTCTCAAAATCTTATCTTTTTTCAGCTATTATCCAATGTAGTTCAAAAGGTAGGTGTAGGAAATTCGATAACGATTACTAAAAGGAAAGTAAAACGCAAAAGATAACATTACAGTAAAAATATGGCAGCCACTCCTGGTGTTTTTAGCGTTAATGGTAATAGTTTTAAATCTATACATAACTCGCATGCCGTTTATATGGAAATTGAACATGGCGTAGCGAGAAAAAGGGGATGAATTTCCATATCTGACACATTTATCACTGAAAGTTTTGTTCTGTTCAACGGCCAAAGGTACATTTTTTTAGTTCTTGGCGTAATAAAATGACACCTTTCATCGGTTTCCAATCGAAGAATCTAAGGAGTTTGTGACCATGCAAATGTACAAGACTGCATAGTATATTCCTGTGTGAACGGTTCATAAACTTGTGGGTGCAAATAGTGTATGAATGAAGTATAAAGACTTACACACCAGAATCCAATAACTTATTTTATGAAACAATTGGCTATTATTAGAGAAACGTGTCTGAGTATTTCGTTGCCGTTTAGAAGATGACCTTCCCCCCGAAAAATATAAAAATGCTTGTATTTGGAGACCAGCAAACTGAAGACAAATACATGCATAACACTATTCCAGATTTGTTGGAGAGAGAGAGAGAGAGGAGAGAGAGAGAGAGAGAGAGAGAGAGAGTGTGGAGGTTGTGCTGTGTTGATGACAAGATGCGCAATAATAACTCGAAGTTTATCCCCTCCCGCAGTCCTACGTAACGAACCCACCCACCCCCACCCCCGCGCAGAGCGCAGCCCTTCATTATCTATAACTTTTGGAATTCACAAGCAAGACGCTGCGACTCCGCTAATGACGAAAAATGGATGGAGTGTTGGGAATAAAAGTGTCAAGGACTGAACACACTATTATGAGCTAACCTTAATCATTTTGCGCTGACAATCTTGCTAACTACCTTTGGTGATGTATGGTGAATTATAACCGAAGCTCACCAGCTTAATAAAAATTGCAGAATATAAATTTGCCATAAAAAGTCCATATGTTTGTGAATAAGAAAAGCTTGTCGACAACAATTTAAATAGCATTCTATGAATAACTGTATATAAAAAAAAACTAACAAGTAAACCAAAATCTACACAATCTAATGACGTAAAATTTGTAAGTAACAAAAGTTCTGCTACTGAGATCCTTACCAAAAACAGAACAAGAAAATTTACATTAATTGAAACATCAAAACTAACGGATAATAAACATCATTCATAATTATATAATAAGAATGATCAAAGAGAGTAAAAGCGGCAAAGCAAAATATGAAGGCTTCAGTCATTATATTTATAAAATGCTAAATCATTTGTACTGCATGAACATAATCGATTCTCTTCAATCAGGGGGAGACTCATTAATACTCAATAGGGGTGACATTACTACTAGCCACGCGTAAAAGTGCCATGATTCACAACTGGGTAATATCAAGTGAAAATCTTTAATGTTCCTTATCTCATTTTCATGAGTAGATACTTATATCTTCACTAAGTTCTAAAAATCAAGTGAGACAATGTTTTAAATTAAAGTTTCATACCCCTAAAAAGCTCTTATTATATTCTAATCCCTGTAAATCAGAGTTTTACATACGCGTTTACTAAGGATTTCACATCAACAACAGACATCACAAGAAACCTGGAGCCATAAAATACCTGAAAAAGAGGGCTATAGCTTCTTTTATGGTTACAATAGGATATTATTAGAGAAACCTGCTTGAATATGAGCCCAAGAGAGACTTTCACCCCCAGCCCCATTAAAACACGTGTATCCCCTTTCATGATGTGAAAACTGTAGCATACATTTTTGGGGCATTCGAGAAGATAAATCTCTTAACGCAAAATACAAGTTTAGAATTTATTTAATCTATTCATCACTTAACCTTTTCCCTTCCTATTTGCTGGAGATTTCTGTTGGGCTATATCATTTATATTTATTACATTAAAATCCTAAGTATTTCAGCCTAAGAAAGAGGCGCTTCAGTGGTTTCAAACAGCAACCTGGGCCCATCTATGTTCAAGTTAATGACTCAAAAATACCTACATTTGATATTTTACGGCATTAGTTGTCAGAAGATCCTCTCCCTAATACTTCTTAAATGTTTTTATGCCATAACAGAACCAAATGAGAGAGAGAGAGAGAGATCTTTGAAGAATACACAAAAATCTTGTGTATTCTTCAAACAAACAATGCTTAGTTTTCTCCTAGTCACTCAAATCCTTGGAATTAAATGTGAAATTATTCTTGCAGGCCTGGTCGGTAACCTTACTGAAGTCCTGATTTCTCCTCTGTGCGTTGATTCAAATCCACAAGAGGGCGATATTATTGCCAACTAAAAAATTCCCCTTCGGTTTACTTATATGAAAATATATTAATTCCGAGGTAGAGCGAACTGGATAATAAAGGACATTTGTAGCTTAATGCATGTATATGAAACACAGTGATGTGATAAAATTCTATATATATATATATATATATATATATATATCTATATATATATATATAGATATATATATATCATATATACTGAAAATGGTTCTGTTACAACAGAATGCCATCTAATAAAAGGAGCCAAAACAACGCTAAAATATAGAAAATATGAACTATATTTCAGGGACAGTACCTGAAAAGAGAGAAGGTACAGCCTTTTTAATTATAGTACTTATTTCCTATATTTTGGCGTTTTAATGGAACTCTTTTTGTAATATATACTATATATATATATATATATATATATAGTATACATCTATATATATATATATATATATATATATATATACTATATATAGATATATATATGTATATGTATATGTAGTATATATATATATATATATATATGTAGGATGTATATATATATATATATACATATATATATTTTTTACATATATACCATATATATATTATATATATATAGATATATATATCATATATCTAGATATATATCATATATATATATATATTAATATATATATTTCACGGATGAGGTGAAGACTCACTTGAAGGTGCAGCGTTGACATTGGCGGCAAAAATAACAGCCATCAGTCTCAGGGTCAATTGCGTGTCTGTAAAATACAAGAGAACTTATATTAATATTCGGCAATCAACTGTTATAGGGGGTTTTTAATATACAATTAGACAAATAAGGCTATCCATGCTTTATTTATGAAATGGTTTTGAAACCGTGTCAGATATATGTATATTATACTGTGTACATACATACCAATTACATGCAATCAGACATAGTTATACAATATAATATGATTATAATATAATATAATCGATATATAATATTATATAAGATATATATCTATGGGTATATTATGGCGTTTTGAATGGACTCTTTTTACTATATATATATATATATATTATATATATATATATATATATATATATATAGATATATATATATATATATATAATATATATATATATGTGTGTGTGTGTGTGTGTGTGTGTGTGTGTGTGTGTGTGTGTCTCTGTCGTAAATACATAGAGAGAGAGAGAGAGAGAGAGAGAGAGAGAGACGCTTCACAACCAAGCCACGAGCAACGCCAAATTCCCCCTTGAAACAAGCTAGGCGACAGATTACGCGCACGTACAACCGGTTTCCCGACAGGTCGGGATTTGTTCCGGTCGTCGCTTCGTCAGCCGTCGGTCGCATCGGGTGACAGGGCGACGGTTTGGATGTCGCTCCGAATGAGGGAACGGTGGGGAGAGGACGCGACCAGGGGGGGCTGAGTGGGGGGGGGGTGGGGGGGGGGGGGGGTTCGGGGGAGGGTGTTAGCGTAGCATCCAAAATGACACACCATGAAACGAGGTCACGTGTAAACACAGACCCGTGGCTGATCCTCGCATACGGGCGCCTATAATAATCCAACGCCAACGCCACGCGTGACGCCAGGCGTAAATGCCCAATGCCGCTCGCTGCATAATACCCAGCCGTCGTTTATACGCATCAGCGTTCGCTAAATGCAATGATAAATACGTGGGCACGCTCGCGCCTTTGGCATATGTTGAAGTACGACGTGTACATATGCGTATGCTGTGTTTATCAATGTCTCTGCTCCAAATTTACAAAGCAAACATTTGCAAACACATCGCACACATGTAAACAACCGGTACATAAACAGAGGCACGCATACATAAACATTCAAAATGCACGGCCATCAGCCCACACAGGACGATTATCCTTTGACAATTAAAAACCATCTGTGTGAAGGAATTCATTGGATTTATTATAAAGAGAGTTACGGGACAATGGGATGAATGAGATAAAAATTATGGTAGGTAAATGTCGGGTGCATTCACCTATTACGATTATAGAGGGGGGAGGGTTGGTGGAACGCGGTGGAGTGGCAGTAAAGGGGGTGAGAGGAGACAGGGAGCGAAGTGACGACATGGAATGGGAAAGGGGGGGGGGGGGGGGGGGGGGGGGGGGCCTGGGGGGGCGCGGGAGGGAAGAGGAGAGAGAGGCAGGACGCGAGGTGTCTGAATACCTCTTTCTGACAGATTAATTATCCAGGTGAGTACGTTAATCATTCAAGTGTAATTGCTATTTGCCTTTGTGTCAGTGCATTAAGGCAAAGTGATTAAATGAGTGGATAATGAATAGATTAATACGTGAAGATGGGAACGCGATTAATTACTAGAAATTACTCAACGTTAAAAGCGTTTCCGATGGAAGTGAAAAAAAAAAAATTGCACCGGACGAACCATTTAAGGAATTGCTTTCATTAGGCTTGACAACAGTCAAATCGGACATTAGGAAATCGAGGATTTTTTTTCTTCGTTTCTTTTTTAAAGTAATGTAAAGAGCTAGAAACGTTTTCTATGAAAAACTGGACAATTCATTTCAGAAATTACCTTCATTACGATTAACAGCAGTTAAATCGTGAATTCGCAAATACTGAACCCATTTTTCAGATGTCAAATAAATATATACTATGCAAACCGTATGAGAAATTGCCAATATTAGATATAACAATCACACCAGTCATCTGAAAGTGGAGAAATATTTGCCAAGATTTAGACAAAAAGCTCAAAATGAAGTAAAATAAAAGGAATTACAATAAAATCTCCGATAGACGGAAACTTATAATGAGTCATTTAAGGATTATCTTTCAGGGAGCTTAGAAATCTGACATATATATATATATATATATATATTATATATATATATATATACTATATATATATATATATATATGTGCGTGGTGTGTGTGTGTGTGTGGTGTATATATATATAGTAGACAAGGCATATAAGAAAATTACTTTTATTAAGATTGGCAATAGCCAAATCACAATGTTTCTACAACAGTCGCAAAAGCAATTTAAAGATAAATATTTTTCTCCCAACGATACAAATCCTTTCTGATTGGAATTTCTATTGCAGTCTTCTTTCTTGCGAACGTACGAAAAGATTGTTCTTTCTAGTACCTGCACAAATAAATAAATAAATAAATAAATAAGTAAATAAATAAATAAATGCATACATAAGTAAATAAATGCATGCATACATAAATGAAAAACAAAATTTCAAACGTAAAAACATTTGTGTTACCTAGACAGAGACAGACATGTAATAAAACTTCGATCTAGTAAAGAAAAAAAACTAAAGAAATAAACAAGTAAACATCTGATCGTTCCCTTACATTTCAAAAAGACTAGGAACAGAAAAAATGCATCAAAACAAGGACATCATGACTGTTGCAGTCTGCAATATGTTGCACAATATATCAGGCAAAAATCCGACCACATGCATATCTAGTGCCGCCCAGGTTATATTCTTACTTTGTCAAAGAAGAAGAAGAAAAAGAAGAAGAAGAAGATGAAGAAGAAGACGAAGAAGAAGAAGAGACCGCATTTTCTTTCAGAATATTTTCTTTAAATATGAAACGAAAGAAAAGAGGAACATAAAAGATTAAGGGAATAGGAACGAATAAAAACATGTCCCTCTTTCATGGGAGATTCTTAAAAATCTTAAAGAAAAAAAATTTTGAAGAGGAAAAGGATGAAATAAAAACCAGAGACGAAGATGAAGTCTCTCTCTCTCTCTCTCTCTCTCTCTCTCTCTCTCTCTCTCTCTCTCTCTCTCTCTCTCTCTCTCTCTCAAAAATGGAATTCCTTAAAGCAGACATAATTGTACCCCTATTTTGGGCTCATACAAGAAGAAAGAAAATCTCAGTTATTTTCTTGAAAAAAAAGCAGAAGAAATAGAGCTCTGTTTATTTCGTTCGGTTTTACATAAATCATATTTTTCCCTTGACGGCCGTAAGTTGACAGTTAAAAGTTAAACATTTGAACTTTCACCTGAAGCATTTAGCTCAAAGACTCTTTTTAAAATGAAGTTACGACGGTAAAAGGAAAATGCAAGACTAAATGGTATACAGTTTAGGTCAGCTCTTCATCCAAGTCTTTTATTTCATCCCGGTAATAAAGAAAATCTCTGCTTCTCTCCAGATCAAACAACATAATTTAGATTAACGTCTCTTTTTCCAGTATTTCATTCGCTCCCGATTTTATATCAAATCCCCGCCTGTCTTTTCATTGCTTTACTTTTTAACAGGGAACCAATAAAAGCAGTCCTAATGGACTATTACTTTGATGTATAACGATCAATACCTTCATTTCAAACGCCGACTTTGAATAATTAAAGTAAAATACATCTTAATAACTTTATAATAAGGCAAAATGAAAACTACAACATAGCATGCGAATCCTATATTGCCAAAATACACGGTACGAACTCTTCTTTTCTTCGTTTGCTTTCTTTGGCTGCCATGACTGAGCTCGCACGCGAAGCCAGTATATTTGAAGGCTTTACTCACACCTATTTGGCTTCTGTCATTATTTCCATAATTCTTCATAACTAGCACGTTTCAGCATGCGATTTTAACATTTCGTATTTTCTTTCCTAAAACGAGAAAAAATTTCTGACGATCTCTCCATTTTTGCGAGACATTTCATACACAGACTTTCAAACACCACTGTTTTCCAAATTGCATTTAAAAATCTTTTCAGGTTAAATGGGAAAGTATTTTGCATATTTCGGTTCATCTCCATAAATTACTACTAGGGTACAAAACTTGAGATTTCTAACTTCATGATTTTCCATCTTTTCCTCCCTTTCTCTGCCAAACCCCTTTGTACCAGGCCATAAGGAGTCATGGTTTTCGTAGATGAGCTCGAGAAAATGGCGATCGGAGAGTTCAGTGACAACCTTCATTGTAGAGTCTCATGGCAAGCTTGATCAAAGAATTCTAAGTCAGTTTTTAATAGGATGGTCCAGCGGTAAAATTCTAAGTCAGTTTTTAATAGGATGGTCCAGCAGTAAAAATCCAATTCAGGTAAATAGGAGGTCCAGCGGTAAAAATTCTAAGTCAGTTTTAATAGGATCGGTCCAGCAGTAAAATCCTAAGTCAGTTTTTAATAGGATGGTCCAGCGGTAAAATTCAAAGGCAGTTTTTCATAGGATGGTCCAGTGGTAAAAGTCTAAGTCAGTTTTTAATAGGATGGTTCAGAGGTAAAATTCTAAGTCAGTTTTTAATAGGATTGTCCAGCGGCAAAACTGACAACAAAATTTAATCTCAAGAGTGTTCAATGGCAACTCTAATTAAATGGCAGTTCAGAACATTTCTTTTACCCACCCAAGATTCCTACGGATGATAGAAGATTAAGAACCAAATTTTTTTTAAGCATGCGATTGGGTAGACGCACGAGAGAGAGAGAGAGAGAGAGAGAGAGAGAGAGAGAGAGAGAGAGAGAGAGAGAGAGAGATTTTCTCTGAATTACGTACACATTAATTTTTTATAATTACATCAGTAACGAAACTAATGTACTGCTCTTAGTCATATCAAATGTTCGATTAAGCTTCAGTGTTTTTAGCCAATCCGCTATGATAAATAAAGCTGTCACCTGAGAGAGGAATAGCATTTTCAAGCTTAAACTTCGAGGAAAGTAATAAATAATAATAATAATAATAATAATAATAATAATAATAATAATAATAATAATAATAATAATAATAATAATAATAATAATAATAATAATAAACAGTCATAAATCACGACAACACTGCGATGAGTAAATATGAAATTATTTTAATGGTCAAGCTTCCTTTTAAACTGAAAGGTTTGTGTAATATTAACCACAAATAAGAACAAAAATGCCGGCTTGAGAGACTAATCATTAGATTAATATAAAAAAGCAGCGATGAACGTACTAAGTTATATGCGGTGGCTAAATATTTTAACAACTGATTCTAATGGTATAACACGAACTTCCAGTTTCGCAGATATAGTATTTGCAAATATAGTCTACATCTTAAGAGATATTCTCAATAGAAACCTCTTCCGTATTGAGAACTACATAAAACAAGAGAATCAATAATTTGCAACGCCAAATTAACAACTAAAATATCTTATCAGCATCTACCCTCGGAATTTGATATATTCATAAACACTTGTTTATATATAAATATTCACAGAAATGTACAGAAACAAACATAGTAAAAGTGCACTCGTTTCCAGCTCTCCCCACGCACCCAAATCATCTCAAAACATTAATATCTCTTTACCTATGCTAACCTTTTTACAACACTGACGTGTTTGTTTTTTATTTCTCACATTATTACTAAGATTAACTTACATCTGAAACATAAACAATAATTCTTCTCTAAAGTTTCTACCGTATTTTCTTTCATTTATTTCCCTCGTTCATTCTTCACATCTTCACAAAAGAGAATCAGTTGAAAAATTCCTTTAAATAACTCAATTCTTGCAACAGCACAAACTATTCTCTTTTAGACCATCTTGGAAAGAAAAACAACAATCAACACATTCACACACACACACACGTATTACCAGAAAATACTAATTCTGTTTTAGAAATAGATTCATGAATATACAGGCATAAAACAGACAAAATTTCGTATACAGACAAAGATAATAATATATATATCTTATATATATATAAATATATATATATTATATATATATATAATATATATATAATTAGATATATATATATATATATATATATATCTATATTATAATAATATAAAACAATGCGTGTATAATATATATATAGATGTCATACCAGAAAATATTCACCCTCTTTTAAAAGCACAATCACTTGCATCCAATACACTTATGCAAAAAAAATTATATATATATATATATATATATATATATATATATATATATATATATATATACACACACACACACACACACATATATATATATATATAATATATATATATATATATATATACACATATACATACACACACATACATAAATATATACATATTTGAACTTTTTACAACCGTTTTGCGTATGTATAAGAATGCAGGTAAATAAAGCTAAAGACAGAATGAATAATTTCTGGTATGTCGTCTACCATTCAAAGAACCAAAAAAAAGTGAGTTCCCTCTGCTGTACACCAAGTATTTCCACTTTCTTTCAACATTAAGCGGAAATCTATAACCTTGCCCTTGATCCAGTATGCCATATGGCGTCCGAAGTGTGTAATCAATACTCCTTTCCATCAAGTATACATGGCTATTCACATAGGTTAGCTGAGCAAGTGAGGGTTTTCCGTGTGCAAAGGTGTTTAAGGATGTAACGTATGGCTACCTAAAATCAATAGCTGTTGTGGCCAGGAAATGCTTTTCTTCTCTTTTTCTCAGTGGGTAGACAAGTGATTCGTTCAATAGAGATTTTACAAGGGAAAGTTAACATAAGCTTATAAATAAGGAAAATATTGATATTTAAAAAAAAATATCCTCAATAATTACATTTTTTTTCTCTGGAGGAAATTTTAGTGATTATCAGAGCCCTTTGAATACGGTTTTATACAAGTGCATTTTTTGGAGATTCCTTATTTACTTTAAAAAAAATAAAAAATGAATAAATAGTTGTGTAATTTTTTATACAAAATATTATATAAAGTAGCCGAGAAAAGCTTTATTCTTTGAGGATAAAATTCATATTTTCTTAAGAGAGCTTTGCATGGAATTTCTTACCATATTTATTTTTTAAATAAAGAATAAAGCTTCCTTTTTCAAACAGATTCTGGCTTTTTTAGAAACTAGTTGCATCCATCATATTTTGCTTATTCTATTTCCGAGTAGCTTTCCTAGAAAAGGGTCTAAGAAGATGTTAACATCTTTTTCAAGTTAACATATTTAAAAATGGTGTATTTGATCTTCATATATATATTTTATTAGAGGCCAGCTACACTTGTTAGAAAGAAACCTTTTGCCATTTCATTGGCGTAATAGCTGGAGGTATGACTTCCCAAATAATATTTTACGAAAAATATGTCAACATCTGTTTAAAAAAAAAAAAGAATGAAAATTGGAATATTACGAAATCATTTTAACATACGGATAAAATTGATAAAATGTTTATCCAGTCGATAAATTTCTAAGTTTTTTTTTTTTTTGTCTAATAAGTTCTCTTATTGAACGTTGTTCTATAAGAGAGTATAACAATTCGTTCAAAGGGCACGAGTAAATTTCAAAACGGGAAAATCATGACGTGCATGTTTTTCTTCAACAGACCATAAACGCAGCCTTAGATATGCATAATTCTTTAAAAAAAATATTCTATGGCACAAAATGAGACTTGTGAATAGCAGTTGTGCTTACAACACACACACACACACAAACACACACATTCAGCGAATTCACGCGCGTCACCATTATCATCAATTTCTTCGCCGAAATTTCCATTAACCCGAGACCCGTTTTAGCCTCAATAGCGCGCACCTTACAACAACAACTGCCGTCATTACTACCGGCATTCACATTCGGAAACTCATATTTTCATTTTTCCCCTCTTACCTACCTACGACGCCCCTCTCACCCCCCCCCCCCCCCACCCCCCCCCCCCAGAAGAGTCTGCTTGCAAGAACAAACTTCCCACCCAACCACCCTCTCACCCTTCCACCGTCCTACCAACCCCCCCACCTCTATTCCTCCTCGCAACAGACTGCTAGTTACAAGAGTCGGAAAAGTGGTATGTGGGGGCACGGAAAGCCCACTCCCCCCCCCCCCCATCCCCCTCCCCATAGGTAAGGGTATATTGGGACAAGTGGGGGGTGGGGAGACGATTGCAAGAGGCTCTAATGGACGTTTCTATTTACAAGGATCTGATAGTGTCCTAATAGGAGAAAGGGGTTTCCTAAGGCTTCGGTTTCACTCCCGTCTAGGTCTGTGCCTCTCCTCTTGCCGTTATCTGTCTATCTAGAAGTGACTGTCAGCGTGGACGGGCGGCTCTTCTTCCCTGCTTGTTATGCGAAAAAAAATTTCCCGGGGAGAGGAAAGTGGAAAAAAAAAAGAAAGATGGGAGCATATTCTCTCCGCTTTCTCTATAACCTCCGAACATGTGAGAACGAAGGCACGCTTGTAAAAAAAATAACAGTTTCGGAGAAAATCATATTCCCGGGGAATTTTCTATTATTACTGAACAAGCCTTTATCAGATTCAACTGTCAATCTTGGGCAGTATTATTTCTTTCCCATATTACCCTTTATATTACCTTTTCCAGGAAAAAAAAGATTTCAAGACCGAAAGCTCTACAGAGAGAGAGAGAGAGAGAGAGAGAGAGAGAGAGAGAGAGAGAGAGGCCTATAGAAAGACTTTGCAGATAATTCGTATCAAAGACGAATGAAGATCACGTCATTATCAAAATCAGCCGTGCACGAACATCTATACATACTTCATATTTCCTGGACTATAGCATCACTACTCATTTCATTTGTATTCTAGGTTTTCCAGAAGAGAGACAGATTCTGAGGTTCAAAAGTGAGAGAGAGAGAGAGAGAGAGAGAGAGAGAGAGAGAGAGAGAGAGAGAGAGAGAGAGAGAGACCTGTAAAAAGACTTTGCAGATAATTCGTCAAGGCATTTTCTCAAGTGGATTTGTAGAGAGAGAGAGAGAGAGAGAGAGAGAGAGGAAATATCCCCGTCCAGTGGCCGTATAAAAGACGAGGATAAAATCTAAAGGTCCCCAATTTCAATCAAACGTAATCCCAGGAAATCTGTGCCAAAGCAAACTAATAAAACGTTTCCATCGTATAAAATCATATCAAAACGTTTATTGAACGATCAGGCATCACAAACACATATGAGGGTTTGTGGCTCTGACGAAGCCTTCAGCAAAGAGAACTCTTCATGCAATATGTGTAAAAAAAATTTGACTACAGTTTTGACAGATTTGTATTGGTAAAAACTGTGCGTTAAATATCTTTCTCTCTTTTTTTGTGTTGTATCTATGAAATACTTTTCGTATGGAAACAATAACTGAAAAACTGCAATAAAGCATAGAATAAAAAACTTTTTAAATTGAAAGATAGCTATTACGTGTCATTTCAGGGAAAAAATTACTTTAAAGCAGAAATTCAATATTACAAAGATCTTCATTATACACATTCAAGCTCTTCATAGCCTCCACACTGCATGCACTGCATCAAATAAAGGACAAGAACTCCTACTGGGTAAATATCGATGACAATAAAATGATGTAGCTTTTTTATAAACGGTCGTGAACAGAAACGTTTACTCTGATATCTTAAGAGCAATAATAAAGATAACATATACATACATACATATATATAAATATATATAGTATACATATATATATATATATATATATATATATATATATATATATAATGCTATATAATATATATATATATATATAATATACTATATATATATGCTAAAAACAGATAACTCAACAGTTCTTGAATAACTTAAAAACAAGTGATTTTTATAACACTCGAGATCAACGTCAGAAACTACGAATTATCAGAGCTATCATCTCAAAACATCAAGAATCGAAGGTCTGTCTGTTGGGATATTAATATAAATGCAGCTTCATTAACGGGATGATTATTGCATCATTTTTAAATTCATTTCTGTGTTTCATCCAAAGCAGAAGTTGCGAAACAATAAAATCAAATGCTCGATTGTAAAATAACTGGTGCTCCAGAAACTTTTAACATAGAAGAGGTTAAACACACTATGTATGAAAGAGAACCGTTTTTTAATTGATACATTTTATATATTCAATAAATGCTTTGTGAATGGAATGACGTCTTCATCGTTTGACGCAAACCTTTGCAGATCAACGTGATCCGAAAGTACATAGGATCCTGTC
>NC_087204.1:35689300-35694300 GCF_015104395.2 Macrobrachium nipponense
TCCGGCATCAAGCCTGTCAAAAAACACAGGGTACAGGAAAAAAAAAAAGACATGTAACCCCCCCAACTCCCGTAACTCTCAAAAACAAAACAATAAATCAAGAACATCATGCCTGTTAAAAAAACACCTAGGAAAAAAGGGGACAAACAGACCCCACAGCCCCGGCCCCCTCCCGACGGAAAAGAAGGGGAGAGAAAACCCTCCAATAAATCAGAAGCATCATGCCTGTTAGGGGCTAAAATTGCCCAACATACTCAAATGTCACACGTAAGTTACGGCAGCCTCGAAGTATGATAAGGCTGGGGTCCCCCGCGCGAACCCATCCCCACATCAAGACGCCCCCCGAGTGCTCGGGGGGGGATCTCCCCCGGGGTCTTCTTCGGGTCTCCTGCGGAGTCTTCTTCTGGGTCTCCTTCTACAGCCGGCGCCTCGTTAGCTATAACGAGCAGGTGGCGGACACACGTAGACGAAATTGAATTCTTGCTTTTTCTAACCTTTTTCCTTTTCTTTACCTCCGGTATCTTTACGAGCTGAGATTTGTCTCGTAAGGAACAGTACGTCTTCCTTAGAGAGCATAAAGATGATTATGGATGAGGGTGAGGAGACTTCCTTTCCTCCCTAACCTGGCCCCCTGGTGCTCCCTCCTCCCACCCACCCTCCTCCTCCCTGCAGAGCCAGAGGTATTCAGACCCGTCCTACACAACGCAAGCACAAACAAATGCTCCTATCAACCGGATGTTTATTTCACACTTGAAAAATCCTATTTAATTTTCAGGTGTGAAATTCCTTGTTTGCCTTTATGTTTATTTCAGACTTAAAAATCCTATTTAATTTTCAAGTGTGAAATTCCTTGTTTGCCTTTGTATTCCCACGAACTTTACCACTCAGTAAAAACAGAAAATTTGACTAAAAAGAATAAAACCGCTTCACTAGAGACAACACGATTCATTGAATGAACGGATTACTGCTTCAAATATCTTCTAAGTAAGTGAAGCGAATTTGTTTTACCTTCATCTTAATGCACAATTAATGCAGTTCTTAACATAACAAGAAAAGCAATCAACCTGTGCAGTCGATGGACAACATCCCCTCAGTCTACAACGTCAATTAATAACTGGAGTTTAAGCTCCATAAACAACTCCAGGAAAAGAAATCAATTACATAAAGGTTTCGACGTGGAACGTAATCACTTCCCTGGAGGGAAAGAAAGAAGAAGAAAAGTAGTAAATGGAAGCAGCGAGTAAACGCACTTTCCCGCAAGAAGAAGCAAAAATGGCTCAGTTCGTACCATGTCGAAAACATGCGACAGCAGCAGCAGCAGCAGCAGTCTCGGAGAGCGAGGCATCATTCGCTTTAATCACTGTATATGAAGAGGGCATCGCACACACCGTTAAAGAGGAAAGTTAATGTACGCAAGCTTTTACCTAAATTAGCCCTGAAGTCTAACAAACCATCATCCGAAAACACCAGAAACGGTAAAAGACAGGGGCGGGGATCCTAGGGTAAGAAGGGTAGGGAGGGAGGGTCTGGATGGAATTGGGTCGATGGTTGGGTGGGGTGGGGGTGGGGGTGGGGGACACGCACACGAAATTGTTACGGCGAAGGAGTGAATGCTGTACAGGGACAACACCAGAAGCGATGAATGTTTATTAGCGCTTCGTGAAATAAATGAGTTTCAGTTTTATTCGAGTTCTCTAATTAAGTGAGATGAGGGAAAGTCCATAAGCAGAATAGTTAAATATATATATATATATATATATATATATATATATATATATATATATATATTATATATATATATATATATCTACATTTATCTATCTATCTATCTATCTATATACATACATACATATATACATATATTTATTTGTATAGATAGATATATATACAGATATATATTTAATATTCCCTCCTTTCACTTAATAATTTACACTTACAACACGCACACAGATATATATATACTATATATATATATATTATATATAGATATATATATATATTATATATATATATATATGAGAAGAGAGAGAGAAAAAGAGAGAGAGAGAGAGAGAGAGAGGAGAGAGAAGCAGAGAGAGAGCAGAGAGAAGCAGCAGCGGTTGCAAAGAACATATTGGTCTCGCAAATCCATGCATATAGCAGTATATTAAAAACTGAAATAGCAAAATATATCCTGGACACAATGAGTTCCCCCTAAATGCTATATTACGACTGAATCAAAGATTAAAACTGAAAACCTTTTCTTATTTTAATAAAATGATCAACGAGTAATATTTGATAACTGGGGAGACGTAATGAGCTCTGGACTTACAAGAGTTCATTCCCTCGAAAGTCTATTGCAATTTAATGTTGAAGTCAAGTCGAGAAACTATGATTATGAAGTAAGTTTAAAAGAACAAGTCAAAGGAGACCATTCTTGCATTTACTGCTTGATGTCGATCGCAGGCTATTCTTAAACCTGTTAAAAAAAAGTAGATGTTCATCTTCCAAATGCAGAGACAAAACTAACAAGTAAAAAATACAATCGAGTTTTCTATACGTATAACGTATATGCTGTATAAAACAATCAACTATGACCATTGACCAGAAACTCTCCAGTTGCTCACCAGATGCGACAGTGTGTGGGTGCGTCCCTTACCGCCGGAAAGTTCTGCCAGATGCACGATCCGTAGCTAACTTTAAGGTGAAATAAAATATAAACTACTGAGGCTAGGGAGTTGCAATTTGGTATGTTTGATGACTGGAGGGTGGATATTCAAAATACCCATTTGCAGCCTCTAGCCTCTGTTAGTCTTTTAGATCTGAGGGCGGAAGAACGGACGGACAAAGCGGGCACAAAAGTTTTCTTTTACAGGAAACTAAAAAGTAAACGCATATTGCAAAATAGTGAACGTATTCGTATCTACTTTTATGATAACATATTTGCATATTATGCATATTAATTAACGCACTTTTTGTTTTAAGTTATTTACGCTAAAAGAACTATTTTTACGAAAACAAAACGAGTTTCGTAACTCAATTCTCAGGACTTTTATTTTCCCTTTTCCTTCAGAGAAGAAGGTATACTACAGCACTTGAAAAAGCTGTTTGTAATATTCGTTCGATGAAATGTAATCAGATAGTAAACTGTGTGAGAATGGTTGGCCTTGAATTTTGAATTGGCCTCCCATCAAAATAAAAGCCGTTCCTGAAATCAATGGTGAGATTTCAGGAAATGGCTCCGGGGGGTGCAACCGGCCGGAGTTTATTGCTTGTTCTTTTTGCTCTGACAAAGACAAACAATCCCTAATGAATCCGCAATCATTCCATAATCATTTCTGCGGTTTGAAAGTTCTTATAAAATATTAGTGGGATCGCTAAAGCAAATTCTTTCTTTTTCCCTTTTATTTTATGTACAATTTTGTTTCTAACGCAGAAGACCTTCATATATTGGAGTATACGGCATTCATAAATGGAATTTACGCTTTTGTATTGTGTAGAAGCTCTTTAAAAACATGAGAGAGAGAGAGAGAGAGAGAGAGAGAGAGAGAGAGAGAGAGAGAGAGAGAGACTTGGTGTTAAAAGATCTATTCTGACGTACTCTATACTCAGTCGACGTACTCTATACTCTACCCAGTCAAAAGTCCATTCACCGAAAGCCAAGAACAGCGTTCACAAATTAGCAGGGACCGAGTACAAGAGAGTAGCAACCAAATTCCGAACTTTTGTTAAAACTGCGGGTACAGTTTTACTGAGCTGGTTTGTCCTACGTTAAACTTCCTGGCGAATATCATCAACCTCAATCTTAATTTTGGATTCTAGATTATTGATGGCAATTAAATATAAAGAATACCTGAATACAATGAACAACAAAAACATAGCTACGTGACAGTCTAATGAATGTCAGTAACAATGTCCACTTTGAATAACAATTACTTAAATAAAATTCTCTATTTTATCATTATGGTTTTACTTCATTAATTGCGTATCATGCCAAAGATCGACAATTTCCACAGGTACGATATCTATTATCCTCTTTCCATGAATGCGTAAGACACTTTCTCTGTTCCTGATAGCTGTATTAATATTTCTATTTTCCTCCTCTTTCCCAATGATCTGACCTTCGGTGGCTGTGGTTACATCCAGTTTATTTAATATTCACATCCATACATGAGTATTTATTTTCCTCTCCTGCCCGCCCATCCAAAACAGGTAAGTCTGTTGCAGACGCGGTCTTCGAAGAACACATCTCCATCAATAAATAGCTGTGTTCAATTTCATCCTAAATAGACGTCGACCACCGAAAAAAGGTTAACATATTTCCATTTTTCCCCCTCTGTATCGAAGATTCGATCTTCAAGGATCTCATCTCCATACGAAACTAATTCTATTTTTTTCTCTCTTTTTAAAAGGTAGTCGATCCACTGGTGTTAATATACCCATTTCCCACCTCTCTGCCGGAGACCCGATCTTTATTGCCAAGCGCGCCTTTCTTTTTCCTAATATCTAAGATAAGATCGCGCTTTGTCGACGGCTGTCGTCACCTTGCGAAGCGAACTCTCGTCAGACGGCGTAGGAGCAATTTAAAGCGAAAGCACTTCTCTCCACGCCGGCCCTCTCCGAAATTTCAATTCGATCTGTCGGCGAACAGGTGCCCCCCCCCCCCCCCTCCCTCCACCACAAAAAAAAGGAGGTAAAAAAAGGGGCGGGGCGGGCTGGCTTCCCCATTGAGAGTGACTGACAATTTGAAGGACAGACGAAGGCAACAGCCAGAATGGGCACAATCATCGTAATTGGCAGAAAATTATGGTGGAAGATATGAAGCGTTTGGGCTTCTGATGGCAGTTGGCGATACGCAATAAAGAGATCCCATCGGGATCCTCATGGGATGGCGTTTCTTCTTATAGTTATCTTTTTTTTTATTTCCTCCTTTTTATCGTCTTTATCGGAATTTTTGCCTTCCTTCTGTCTTTTTTGGTTTTCAATATTCGTATGTTTCTTTTCTGCAGTATATTTATTCG
>NC_087204.1:35696800-35716800 GCF_015104395.2 Macrobrachium nipponense
ATGAGTACCACTGCTATTACTACTGAAAGTACCATTAGTTATTATTATTATTATTATTATTATTATTATTATTATTATTATTATTATATTATTATTATTATTATTATTAAGCACCTAATAGGCTAAAATAAGTTTGTTCAATTTACGATTTCCTCACACAAAATCTTCATAGGTTACACTGTACGGTTATAATTAAATTACGAGTTTACTGGGTATATTACCAAACGAAATACTAAAAATACAGAAATATAACACGTACGGGATCAAAGCATCGAGAATTAGCTCAGATATGAAACATAGCATGGCCTCATACTATCATAACTTGATCGGGGTACCCCTTACCTAACACATTTATAATGTTAATTCCAGAATAGGAAACTGAAATTCGGTCTTAAATTAAGCAAAGTTCTGGACACCACTCTGTAAATGTAAATTTAATCTCTCTCTCTCTCTCTCTCTCTCTCTCTCTCTCTCATACGGGCATGCCAAACACCAGTTATGAAAGAATAAAAGAACAGTCATGACATTCTGTCATTTTGAAATAACAGCAAATAGAAAGGGGAAATTTTTCAGTGGCTGAAAATAGAAAACAAGTAATATTAAATTTCGAAACGATTTACTTAAAAACAAACGTATTTCGTATTCATTTACAATTTGTAATGCCCAGAACATATCAATATGGTTCAGAAAATAAAACTACTCATTTCTGGAAAACGAGCCATGAGCACAAAAAAATTTTCTAACGTGAAGCAGCTTAATAAAGTATCGGTAGTAATTTTATAAATAAACTGGTGGGAACATTCAATAATTAAAATACAATCAGTCGGACAACCTTCTCTCACTTTTCCTAAAAATATTTTCATGAAATTAAAATGCAGAATACTTTTATAAAATATGAAGCAAAAGCAATAAATTCAATATATAAAAATAAGAAAAATATATTAAGTCATACAAAATTCTAAAAAATGCTCATATCTGCAGACAAATATTACAAATGAATTCAAAAATTCTCCTTCAACTTAGCATAAGGTGAGAAGTCTGGCCTTTGTTGTGTCTTTGATGGCAATACTAATTCTTATGAGATATTTAACCAGCAAAACAGCGATAAGCATAGATCTTGCATTTAAGTTCCCGGACTTTGAGCTTTAACTGTGACAATTTTTAACCGGCATTATGGAGGCAAGGTTTTCATAAATTTAGATCTAATATTAATTTATTTTCTTGTAATAATTATCCCGATTTGGGTGTATTTTTGTGAGCTTATCTATTCTCGTTCATTACATAAAGGAAGGGTCAAGTTGTATCATGATAAGCTTGGAAAGCCATTCCAACATTCAAAATTCAATGGATGGGATTTTTCATATGATTCTAGCGTTTAATAATTAGTTTTTTTTTTTCATTTTATCTATCTTCTTATTTTACGTTTACGACTGTTGGACGGCTAATCATTTTTTTTCATCCAGAGTTGGAATGGAGGAAGAAAACCATGTAACAATATACATTAATGCAGCGACAATAAACGTATATTTAGCAGACCTAAAAAAAAAGAAGAACAAAAAATTCCTTTGCATTAAACATATGAGCAAATACCTGAAAAAAGACAAGAAAATAAACCCCTGAAAAGGGAAAATAATTTGGAAAACAAAGGAAAAAGAGAAAAAACATTGTAGTGGATCCTGCCACATTTCCCCCAGATATATCCTGGGCCATGATAGGAAAACGACATTATTCCTAACGCAATCAGCAGAAATCCGCCTTACTATTACAGATAATTCAGGTGGAAGCACCCCGCGAGATTAATAATTTCGGAAGGAATGGGGAAACGCATGTATACATACATACATACATACATACATACATACCATACCATAACCCTAACGTGGACTTCGGAACGGGAGTACCGCACTTGTCGAGGGACGCGTTTTAAATTGTACGGCTGAAACGCGCAGTTTTTTCTCGTCCTGATTAACAAGTTAAAATTACATTCACGCGATTAACGAAAAAAAAAAAAAAAAAATATCGACGGCGCGCGCGTTCTCATCCGCGAACTCGAACCTAATTTTCGTTAGTCACAAATAAAAAGCGCCAGCGGTGTTTTCTGAGAGTCAAGGAATATTCGCTTCGTCCTGACAGCTTTGCAACATGCAAGGCCGGAATGCGTAATTTCGCCCTCGTAAAAATACAAGGGTGTGTGTAAATATTGCCTACACATGTAATCTTGTAGATCAGGGGAAGCCTTGGAAGTTGTGTGTGTGTGTGTGTGTGTGTGCGCGAAGAGGATAGTAGAGGCGGTTGGAAAAGAACGCTTCCAGGCTAGAAAAACAATGGAAACTCTCCGTATAGTTTAAAAATTAGGATAAACAAATAAGAGTAGTAGTAATTACAGGACAATAGGTCATTTGCATTTACAAGACGTTTGGCAGAGAAAATAGTGGTGCTCCACGTTGTATTCCTAACCACACTTCAACAGGAAGCTGTGCGCTTATATAGTCAAATATGAAACAGTTTAGAAAGTATTTTCATGATGAAATTACCAAGGGAGATACCTTTCAAATGCATTTTGTTTTGGCTATTACATATTTGTCAGTTAGACATAAAACAAATAAAAGATTTTTTTTTTTTACATGTGGCTAAAAATGTTTCTGTAAGGTAAAGGTTGTCAGATGTAAACTTTTAGAGAAAATATAGAAAAGAGAGGATACAAATAATAAGGTATCACTGCATAAATAGCGTAGGTTACGGAAAACACTACAATACTAAGAATCTACAATGAATCATATATACACGTGTTTGCTCTTAATAACAGGCCAATGTAGTCTGCAGAGGGACATTATTCGTAGTTAAATTACCTCTTTTCAATATCAGTTAGTTGCAAGAGTATAGGAAGATGATCGCACTTTCCTCCCAACGTGAAATAAATTTCCGTTCCAATAATTCCAATTAATTTCGATGTCTAATGGGCAAAATAAAGCTATGTAGTATTTATAAAAAGTAACTCAAGTAAACACAGTCTATAGTGAACATACACATCAAAGCATTGATTTTTTCAAACTTGAAGTCAGTGCACCACACCAATATATAAATAAATAAATAAATAAATAAATAAGCAAATAAATAATAAAACAGGCAGCATTAAGAAGACTTTTCCATCAAATAAATGAATAAATATAAAGCATAAAATAAAAATCTAGACACATACCATAGTCAGCAACTTTTCCAACTTTTATTACTATTAAATGATATTTTGTATCATCTGACAACACGACAGATTTTCGCCGTTTTGTCCTCCTACTACAATTCGTGATTAATCAGAGGTATCCATCCAGCTAATCAACAGCAATAGTTAAGCACCTTGGCATGAATGCTATATATTTTACATATTATATAAACAACTCAATGGGTTTGCCGCCGGTTGGACATGCATAATGCACAGCTGTGTATGTATAATATTATAATATATATATATATATATAATATATTATATATATATATATATATATATATAGATATATATATATATATATATATATATATATATTATATATATATATATATATATATATATATATATATATATAAAATTTTTCATTGGATTTGCAAATAAAAAAAAGTAGTATGGTGACGAATCTAAACTTCAGTTAAAAAGGTTCTTTTAATGGCATCGATAGCTCGCAGCGTAGGTGTGTTATATATGTCAAGCACATATCTGAAGGTTAAGTTATGTGAACTTGGGCTAAAACTGACACTGTCATCAACCACATTCCCCTCGAAAATAATTAACTGTATCATGGGTGAGGAATCGCCTCAACGTCCATAATTCGGATATGACAACAGCATTCTTTCGTCATTCAGTATTCGCCATCTGCAAAATTCCTGACGATAAAAATGTAAAGCACGTATGATAACATACATGCATTTAATACTATATTAAATCGCATGGCTTCATAACTCGCACAGGACAGCAGCTTTATAATTCAGCAGAAAAAAATTTATATATTGTACATACACATACTTTGATATGACAAAAAGACTTGAACAGAATAATCTTTTATGAAATGTTCTATGGCATAAAATACTCAAGCGCCTACACACTTAATAATTTGTTTAATAAATAATTAATAATAATAATAAATTAATAATCAATAATAATAATAATAATAATAATAATAATAATAATAATAAATAATAATAATCAATAATAATAATATTATATATATACTATATAATATTTATATATAATAATTAATAATATCTATATATATTATATAGTCTATATTATATAATATATACTATTATGTACACACAACATATATTCATATACATACACACACAATTATATATACTCTATATATTTATATATATATATATATATATATATATATATATATATATATATATATATACATATATATATATATATATATATATATATATATATATATATATATACATATATATAATGAAAATCATTCCACTAAAAATGGTGCATATAAACGATAGAGTGAAGGGGGGCAAAATCCGTGAAAAACTAGCAACTGAAACACATTTACATAGAAAAATGTATATCACTAAGAGCAAAACACGGAAGGGTGCTACTTCAGGCACGAATTCCATTCAATGTGCTGAGGGCGATATTTGAATACTGCATATACATACTTCTCAAACTCCTCCATTAAAAATATTATATCAGTACGATACACCTCTTCAAGAGCCATTAGTTAGCCTGTCTAGCCTGAAAGATAGGCGCTGGCATCGCTTCGGTCAGCAGTACTCCCTTCCTCTAGAGAGGAGGGAATCCAACGCGTGGAGCTTGGCTTTGAAGCGTTTCTTCACATTTAATGAATCTCTCGTGCATACTACCACGGCCACCTATAGTTGGCCGTGATACTACTCCCTCGCGCCATGAATAAATAACTTCTCCGTGGACGCCATTGTTGAGCCTTCAGACGGTAAGAGAATGTTACCCCGGAAATGGTTAAAAAGCGAGTTCGATCTCTTTTCAATTCTACTACATCTTTGACAGCAATCGAGAAAAGGACGAGTTTTTTTTTTTTCTTTTTTTTCTAACGACTGATGACCTACAAAACTTTGCCTGCCATTGAGGATTTAGAAAACATTTTTTTTTCTTCATTCCACCTTTTCTCATCCATTCGTGGTGCATTTGCTATTGCAAAATAGACGGTGCTATTTATTTTTCTCCGCAAAATAAAACCTGACACTTCTCTTCCCTCACCTTTCAATGTTTTACCACGATTAACTGTATTTGACGTCGCTGAAGTGGACATATCATCTTCTTTGTCCCTTAATGTCACGTAATCGCTGTCTTTTTTATCTCGTGTTATCGATAACTGTCAATTAACTTCTTGCTCGCTACATCGACATTTCGCTTGATTTCTTGGGATTTAGTTTGGCCATTTATCTAATCTCTTGTTATTTATTTTCATCGATGATTTGACTTCATGTTGTCCATAGCATTCTATCATTCAGTTTTGTGCTCTGATATTCTAAAGAAGTAAACCAAAACACACCTACACACACACACACACACACACACACACACATATATGTGTGTGTGTGTGCATGATACAAAAACTGTCTGACAAACGCTATCATAACAATAAAATATATATTAACGATTATTTTTAGCAATCTAGTTTAATGGCTAGAAATAAGTAATCTTCACATACCTGGTGAAACTTATAGACGTCATTACATTCTACGCGATTGTTTCAGTGTGACCTGACACCACTCCTATCAGGCACAATGGCATATCTTCCAAAAACTGCTTCTATCTTATTCCCGCACAGAAATGAGAGACACCTGTTTCTTTACGCCCCTGCCTAAAAATGTCCCAACACCAATACATACGCTTATCTCCCTTCCTCACTGGTGCAAAACCCGTAAGGATTATTGACTTACGAGGACGCTACGATATCATCGCCCTTCTTATATGCAAGCCTGCGCCTTACATCATCCTCGGTTGTTCGAGTTTTAATTTTGCCTACTAAGTTACACACCTCTATCCATCGATTCACGTCCAGGATTTTGAGATAGGTTTTAATTTTTGAGTTCTTAACCTAAAACATCTTAATATGAACGTAATTTAACCCCTGATGACACCAGCGGTACAGCAGAGACTGTATCTGGTCAGCCAGAACTTTTAGAAAATTTCTGGGTGTTTAATAAGAAGCATATCAAGCCATATCAACACAACGTCTTCATGCCAACATATAAACACTCAGCAAAGCCACCCATCCGTCCCCCCACCCCTGCCGGCTCCTATTTATTGTCAAAGATAAGTAGAGGGTCCACATGGTAGAAATTATGTATCGCATAAGATTTGCAGCTTTTGTACATTATTTGTTAGCACGCAATTGAAGAGCAAATTGTTTCTTGTTGCTAGCTTTACCTTCAGTATTTCTACCATAGAAGTATTTACGTCTGTTTCTTCAAAGCACAACAGAACAGGAAGTTCTAAACAGCAAAAAGAAAAACAATTGTCATAATTCTACCAATGGGTAAAACCCATCATTCTTTCTAACCAGCTTTTTCTAATTAATGGGCTACCAAAATTAATTGCGTCCCAACGTTGAATAATCTATGTATCCATCACGCCCTCAAGCGGTACACGCAAAAATAATTATGCTAATTGCTATCTAACCTCCAGTCGTGACTCAGAAATCATTCAGGTGTATACAAAAGAACTGCTCCTCAGAATGTTATGCAAGTGACGAATGGTGTCCGCTTTACACAGCTAGATTAACTTCCATAATTTTTTTATAATTTTTTTCCTATACTGGTCAGTCGATATCGCGTGCAGACGTTTTCCAGTCTCATTTAAAACGATTAACACTTCAATCTTTCAATTCCTGTCTAAACCCCTTTTGCCTTAAGAAGGGTTGATACGAAAAGGAGCCAAGTTTCCGGTTCTGGGAACATAGCCTACCCCATCGGGTTCTCCCGTAATAAAAGTGTTCAAACAACTGAGCTCCAAAAAGCTATACTACGTACTGTTGCCAGAACAGGTGTTTACCGCATTCTGTTATTGATATTTTACTCTCCGATCTATCTATAACTTTAACAATCTAATCTGTCTTACCAATTTCATGATAACATTTTTTAAAGAATTTCATGTAGTACAACAGTGAGGACTTCTTCCTTAACTTCTAAATTGTCTTCAAAAATTGTTTATTGTTCTGACTTTATGTTAACACTGCGTAAACCAAGGCCTGCTACATTTTTTTGTCTATAACGATTTATCCTGAAATAGTTTATCGATTCTATTTATAAATAAGAATTGATCCCAAATTCTATGTACATCGACAGCAACGGATTCCTTATTTGTTCACAGTCTTTTCTGTCACAAATATTATTTATTGCTTTCATATGAAAACGAAAAATATGCAGCGGCAATTACTAATAATATATCAATAGAGTGTCCTATCCCTGACGGCAAAAATATTTGAATAACAAATAAAACTCTATCGTAATACCGCTTACGCTATACAAACGAATAAGTTGAAAAAGCAATTAATAAAACAACCAAAATACAAGAGAGTATCACTGTCATATATTCATAAGTAGCTTTGCAATGGAAATTGCGTCCTCTCTGGCTTTTTATTAATCAAAAGAAATCGTTTTTTTCCTTTATGCAGCCGCAATTAATTGCATAGCATTATCAATCAAAAATGGGAAATTTCCAATAAAATATATGAAAGTACATTTCGCACTAAAATACCTTTTCATTTTCTTTTGAATTATCACGAAACATAGTCCTGGGAAGAAGCATGACAGAATACTTTCATCATCGTGAATCCCAGATTCAAGAAATCTGTCCAAATCTGAATTAACACGCGCCAAGTTAAAACCCATAGTTTATATATATATAGATATATATATATATATATATATGTATTATATATATATATATATATATTTATATATATATATATATATATATATATATATATATATAAACTATGGGTTTTAACTTGGCGCGTGTTTATTCAGATTTGGACAGATTTCTTGAATCTGGGATTCACGATGATGACAGTATTCTGTCATGCTTCTTCCCAGGACTATGTTTCGTGATTTCAAAGGAAAATGAAAAGGTATTTTAGTGAGAAATATTTTAGTGAGAAATGTACTTTCATCATATATATATATATATATATATAATATATATATACTATATATATATATATATTATAATATATATATATATATATAATGTATTTGAGTATTAAATTTGGAGGAAACTTGAAGTGTCTATAGAGGCCACGATTGGAATGTATGGAAGGATTGTTGAACCAATTCCTCTCTATGGAAATCATGTTTTTGAATCTGAATGAAAGAAAGGCAGCAGTTGCAGAGGAGAATTTTTTTCCTTCTTTATAACATAATTTTTGTGATATAAGAAGAACTGAATCATCAAGTAATGTAACGGTTTATTGAAGCTGTAAAATAGTTAGTATAGGTGAAATATGGATCAGAGCAATTTTGCGTGTGTGTTCAAAAGGAAAAAAATAAGAGGAATTAGTCTGGCGAAACAAGTTTATAATTCGGAAGTGTTGGGAGGACTGGACTGAGAAAGACCTACAAAAAGATGGACTGAAAAGGGAGCTGGAAAGGAGGCCTCAACATCCAGGAAGCGAAAGAGTAAATGCAACGGCGCAGTATGTCTTAGGTGTTTCAACACACCTGCTGGTGATCCTTATGTGGAGGCGTCTGAGACGGCTACTGATATGGAAGTTTTCTACCCCAGGTGCCCATCCACGATTCTACGAAAAGGAAAGCGAAATTTGTCCATCCATATTTCTTGAATTAGTCCTATGCAATCTAGGACGCTTTAATGACAGTTAACGTTTTAAAAATCTCAGCTTAGTCCTTTCTATACAGTCGCAGCCTATGCAGGGTCAAATATTATTCTTAACATACAGTAGGTCTGCTTCTATCCAATCAAATTAAAAAAGCATATACTTTCAGTAGCAGAATTCCCATTATTCTTTACAAATAATTAACGAAATAAATAAACAGCAGATAGCATCAGCGACGGAAATCCCAAAGGCAACATGAAGTCACGCTACAACTGCGAGATTATTAATGATGTTCTGTGACACGGATCTGGGAGCGCCGCTCCCCAGCTTTCATCTCACTGCAGGCGATGAAGCGATCGATATACTAATTGTCTCGTGCTGTTAACTAGCTTATTAACTGATAAGAAGAAATCAGCATCAAACACCCCCCATTAAATTACACTATGCTCCACAACGCGAGCATGTCGCGCTGTTTTCTCAACGTCCAAAGAGCTCTGGCGACTGCACTCATCATCTTTATTGACTTGTTCTAAAGATAAGAACAGATGACAGGTGCAGATCACTACAATGACCTAGCATGAAGGATTAAAATCAAAGGAGAATTGCCCCCACAGAAAACAGAAGCACATCACAATGATGACAAAATAGGGTAACAGGGATTACATTCGTTCTGTGCTGGTTTCTAATATATTATTTATAAAGATCATGATTTTTAAGTCTTTACAATGTCTGACAAACATTTCATTGCTATAATATAATATCATCAACACCGAATGAAAAAATTGTTACGCAGGATGTAGAATGGAATAGGATAAATGTAAAATCGTCGGACAATGCTGGCTTGACCATATTTTCTGGTCATGTACATGATTAAAATACTTAGAAAAAAAATCAGACTCTTTCATACAAATTTCTATACTAAACCCGTTATATACTGATACACTATTCACATGTAACGGAATCTGCTACTTGTCCACAAGAAAACTGAAAAAAAACCAACATTCGTACTTATACATATATCTCATATACAATAATTACCCAATTGAAAGATCAAACACTAACATATACATGTGAACAGGTCAACATTTCATTATTTATAAACAGTAGGATATATCCCCGCAAATATGCGCACATACCAACATACGTAAACTTTGTGAATATATCACCGCTTGATTAAGACCAGGTCCATAACCAGAAAGAAACATGTACAGAGGCGTGCATTTAGACAGAAAGCAGACGGGCAGATACCAGCAACATCTAGAGGAGGACGACTTCAAAGGCTGGTCCGGATGGAATTAATTAACATCAATAGAAACTTTATCAGGGATATTCCAAGACTATCTCTGGTCTCCTGGATCTCCTCCAACCAACAGGGTCCTAATTAGTTTTAATCACATTGGCTAATTCTCTTCATTAGCCATTATCTCTGATTTTTCCCCCAAGTTTATCACCATTTTAAATTTTGTTTCTGTATTGTGTCAAAAAAACGATATCATTCCTACACAAGTGTTTTCCTCGCGATGCTCATTTCAAGACGGGCATCCAAAGGAAATTTATTTACATAATAAGAGTGGATTCAGTTTTCTATATACGTATATATATATATCATATATAATATATATAATACAATATAATACTATATATATATATATATATATATATATATATATATATATATATATATATATATATATATATATATAATATTCATTAATGTATATATAGTATGCATATGTACACACACACACACATATATATATAATATATATATATATATATATATATATATATATATATAATATATATATCATATTTATATACATACTGTTACCCTTCATTCCCTAATGCTACATTAACTCCAAAGTAGATTCGGAATACCTTTGAAATTATTTTTGCGATATATACAAGCAGATTTTTTGTGTTCTAAGTTTCTTTTTTATTTTGATACAACCTTTGTTAAGGCTTCTGATGCAGTCTACTACGGAGTCAGGATACATAAATTTCTTTCCTTATTCCTATTCTTATCTATGTCATCATCACTGTATTCAGGGCTACATATACCTGCTGATCTTAAAAACATGAATGCGAAGAGAACGGGGCTAGATATACCTACTGCTCTTAAAAACGAGAAAGCGAACAGATTTCTGAACTTCACTGCTTTGACCAGGATAAAAATGATGGTCAAAGCAATAAATAAGCAACTTAACGAGCATTCGAGCACACTATTTTCAGCTGCATTATGTACATTACTGGAAGTCAACCAGCTTTACTATTTTCCGATGTTTTATTGGTATTATGTAAAAATACAAACAAAATGATGAATCTGTCGCGAACACTGCGCTCAGAAACCGGTCAAAAATAGATGGACATATCAAATATACGATAACAGGTATTGTGGTTTTACACCGATGGCCAAACCAAGCTAGGAGATTTAACATGGCTTTGCCATTACTTTTTTCTTGTTCTGACCATCCCAACTCTACTGACACGGACATCATAAAAACAGCAGAATAAATATGATTACCTTGACTCAAACTGGGACATTTCTGTAAATGGTGTGTAAGCTTTCCGATGCAGGTAAAATGAAATCTGAATAATGTAAGGTACAGTTCTATGTCACACTGATATTATATATATATATATATATATATATATATATATATATATATATATATATATATATATATATATATATATATATATATATAATATATATATATATATATATATATATATATATATATAATAAATATATATAATATATATATATATATAATAATATGATATAAAGTAGGTGCGCAGTTTTGGTCCGCAGTGGATGTACATGGATATATAATTCAATGATTCACAATTCTATCATTTTCATATTTTCTAAAAAGTAAATGTGATTTGAAGCTGAAGCAAAACTTTGACAAATATCTATCACGTATGAGATGTTTCATATAAAATTTAAATCAGAGCTAACTCATACATTAATTATTAATTTATGAAAAATTTTCTCATGAACATTTCTGTCTAAACATTTGCTGATTCTTTATACAGGTATTATGAGCTCAAAAAACAACAATACATAAATTTGTGCCATGAATAATATCTTTTATTCAATTCAGTGGGTCCTCATGAAAACATAAATAAATTCATGGAAAAATCTTCCGATTTCCTGCTTGTGCTTTTTAAATATTTCTATAGACACTGATGGGGGTCTCCATAATAAATAAATTGTAGCTGTAAACATGCCGGGAAAAACATTTCTTGGTTAATTGATTATATATATATATATATATATATATATATATATAATAATATATATATATATATGTACATATATATATATATATCTATTTCATAACAATGACCGAATAAGCCAAGGAAGGTCATTCCATCCATTGCACCTAGTAGAACGCACAACTGATCCAAATAGTTGTTTCCCGAATTCATGTACCCAGTATGTGAACAGCCTGAATCAATAGACTTTTCATCACAAAAAAAAAATGAAACGCAACAACGAAAAATACCTTATTAAGCGTAAATCTCCGATCTCGCTTCCAAGAAATTATAGAGAGGCAAGTTTGAAGGCGGGCAAACGCCCCGAGGGGACTATTTCCCAAAGTTATCTAGAACAACTTCCGGCAGAGGGACCCGATCGACGAACTGTTTAATTTTTTGGGGGGGTGGGGGTGGTGCGCACAAGCGCCCACTTAGGAAAATTAACGGAGGGAGAGGAAATTTATTTCATATGAGGAATAAATCATGTTGGGAGAACACCGAACACGGCTTTGATCTATGCGCCTCGTTTCCAGCAAGAGTATTCTTTCATGGGTAGCAGATTTTGTTATTTAAAACATAGGACATATTTTACAGAATGTACGCAGGCTTGTTTTTATAAGCATTCAAGATAATGTTACGAAAGCAATAAAAAAAACAAATTATTGAAAAAAAAATATTATAAATTTTTTTGAAATAATAAATTAACATCATTATTCTATTAACTTTTTATACAAACGCACACTTACGGACACACGCGCATATATATATATATATATATATATATATATATATATATATATATATATATATATATATATATATATATATATATATATAATATATTTATTTCATCCGCGGAGACGGCTCCAAAGACTGTTAATATCTGGGATGAGATTGTAACACCACCTACACATTTCTCTACCCACGCTGCAACCTACTACAGCCGACTGACCACTAAGTACAAATTTCACTGCTTAGGTCATCAGGGATGATAATTTTGATAAAATATCCTTATTGATTTTGCTTGCTGTGGAATTGAACTTTCTCTACCTGGTGAGGCAAGATCGTTCATGTCTATGATATACATACATATACATATGAACATGAAACATATATATATATATATATATATATATAGATATATATATATATATATATATATATATATATATATATATATATATCTAAATAAAAGGAGCCCATAAAAATTACCCTACTTTTATGGTCTTCCAAAACTCACAAAGACAATCTTCCATTCAGACCCATCGTTTCATGCGCCGGAGCTTTCAATTACAAAATTTCTAAATGGTTAGCTGGCCTCCTTTTTTCTCCTTTTCTTTTGGGCACTTTTTCTCCAAAGTCACATCAAACACATTCGGAAGACTTTTGTCACAATTCAGAGAAGCACTATACCACTTCACAACATAAAACTTTTAAGCCTTGACGTAGACTCCCTATTCACAAAGTACCAGTACAGGACGTTCTTCAGTTTTTAAGGGAAAAAATTATCCCCCTATTCAGATCATTTCCCTTTGGCACTTGACAAAATAATAAAGTTAGTTGAATTATGTGCATCTAATAACGTATTTTCATTCGGGGAATCATTCTACAAGCAAAAATTCGGGTGTAGTATGGGTAGTCCTTTAAGTCCTATTTTCGCCAATCTGTACATGGAATACTTTGAAACTACAGTAATAAATGCAATAAAAACCCAAAAAACATGCTGTGGATGAGATACGTGGATGACATACTAACACTTTGGGATAATAAGTGGTGGGGTAATTTTAATGAATTCCTCTCAAAATTAAACGCATTAGTGCCCAGCATCAAATTTAAAGTTGAATGGGAAACAGACACAAAATTCCTTTTCTTGATGTTTTAATAATCAGAGACACACGACAGAATACAAATTTACCATATACAGAAAAAACCAACGTTCTCACTTTCATATATTCACTACTTTAGCTATCATGACAATACTATCAAGATAGTGTAAGCTAGCAACCTATTCTTAAGAGCCTTACGAATTTGTTCCCCAGATTTCCTGGAAAAAGAATTTGAACTAATTCGCAAGCAACTTTCATCTTTAAAGTATCCTGACCATATAATTGAGAAAGCAATTCAAAAAGCAAACATAATTTTCTACCGACCCCCTAAAGACAAGACCAGAGACACACCCAACAATAAAATAAAAATTCCCCACCTGGAGACGATTAAGAGAGTAACTCACACCCTTGGAAATCCAACCCTTTTGCATTTACCTACCCAAATACCTTAGCCAAATCCCTGATTAACGTCCAATAAAAGACATCTCCAAAGACTCTGGGGTATATGAGATCCCATGCCAGGACTGTGACCAATCTTACATCGGATTTACAGGTAAATCACTTCCCCAGAGATTAATACAACACAAATGGTCAGTTAGGTATGGACAACAGAACTCCGGCTATTCTCAACCATATAAATGAACATAACCATAGAATAAACTGGAATATGTCACGTGTAATTTATAGCAGCAACTGCCTGTACAAGAGTCAAATGATGGAATCGGCCTTAATAAAAGAGAAGCAGGTAATGAACATCTCAAAAGGGAATTGGATATCAGATATCGTCGACGCAGTGTTCATTCAACCAACGCTTAAGAAGATTAAAGGAAGATTATCAGCGGGGGTGACCTAAATTGGCTTACTTGTGGACGAATCTCTTGGTATAAATACCAACCTTTTCTGTAAACTTTTCTCATTCATATACCTGAAGAGAGAGACAGCAGTCTCTGAAATATAGTACTTTTCTCTCTACATTTGGTGTTTTTATGGGCTCCTTTTATTAGATGGAATTCTGTTGTTACAGAAACCTTTTTACCGTCATATATATCTATATATATATATATATATATATATATATATATATATATATATACATAATATACTATATATATGTGTATGTATGTATGTATGTATGTATGTATGTATATATATATATACTATATATATATATAGTATATATATATATATGTGTGTGTGTGTGTGTGTGTGTGCGTGTATGTATGTATGTATTTATATATATATACATATCCATATATATATATATATATATATATATATATATATATATACGCATATACATATATATATAATATATTATATTTATACAAAATATTTTTTAATAATCATTAATTGCACCTGCAGGATCATCTGAGGTAATAAGTCATAAAATATTGCAAATGTTACAGTGGAGTAACTAATTACTGGTTGTTTGGTAGTTATGTAAAGTGAAAATAATTCAAAAAATCTTTTCTGCTTCAGCTAGATTTCTAGATCCTGTCCTCAACCAAGACCCTCTCCCCCCTTGAGACCCACCAGAGATACAATGCCCCAGTGATACCCCTACCCCCCCCCCCACCCCCCCACCCCACCCCCCCCCCCCCCCCCCCCATCCCTCTTCCCCAACCACCGGTACACCGTCTCCTTCGCCCATGCCATCACCGTGCAATCAATAGTTCCCTCATCATCCACCCAACCACCTCTGTTCACCCAATCAGCTAACCACGTCGTCTTCACACCCACCGCATTTCATTCACCTATAAGTCTGGGTGTGTGTGTGTGTGTGTGTGTGTGTGTGTGCATTTCCCGTTTTAGCGTACCTGCGTGCGTATTCCTGTGTGCATGTTTGTGCCTGCGTCAGTCTTTCACTGTCTCAGCATGTAACCGAAAGTAATTAAACAACCTTACAGAAAACAATATGGTGGAGGACACACTATATATATATAAATATATATAAATATATATATATATATATATATATATATATATATATATATATATATATATATACACACACATCTGCGTGTATGTAAGCCCAAGCAAAGACACCAGAAGCGCGTGTCGTAATCAAACCGGAGGATAAATTGCAGCCAGAAATTCCAAAGCTGGCAAAGCGGAATGAATCCTCCGCACAAAAACCGTCTTCACACTGGAGCTATACTACACTTTTCTGACTCCCCCCCCTTTTCCTGGCCCATTAAGTGCAAAGGTGACGCTTTGGTATTTCTCCAACAATCAGCCAGAAATTTGAGGTACCACTTCCAATGAGAGTATTCATCATCATACTTAATTGATTTTTTTTTTTGGCGTCGCCGTAACTGTACGTATGCACGTATAAGTGATTGTCTTTGGAAGGCGTAACTTATTGAAGGACAGGGTTCTGAGAATGGGCAGGCTTGTGTGTGTATAATGCGAGTATATTTATGCTAAACGCATGTATGCGTACGTATGCACATGAATACTCTGTGTGAAAACAGTTCATGAAAGAGTATTTTGTGTATATGCATACACATTCACTTACAAAGAAACCCTTCCCCCACCACCACTACACACACACACACACACACACACACACACACATATATATATATATATATATATATATATATATATATATATATATATATAATATAGAAAGGTAACACACCCTAAAAATATAAGTTCTAGTAAGATATAATTTTGGAAACGTTTGCAACTGTACACGACCATTTGATCATATAAATACACAGTAGAAACAAATTCCCTCTGAGTATCAACAGGGTAATCCTAACTTGGCAACTTTAACCAAATTCCGTCGAGATCCTAAAACCTCGCTAATCTGGAATGCCGATTTGACGAAGATTCACTTAACAGCCACTTAAACTTTTTTTGCACTTTATATGCAAACTCATCAACAGTCATCAGAGAGTGCGATGAATCTCAATGAAGTCCCAGAGAAGAAGAAGAGGAGGAGGAGGAGGAGGAAGGAAGGAGGAGGAGGAGGAGGAGGAGGAGGAGGAGAGAAGGAGGAAGAAGAGGAAGAGGTTACAGCAAGCGGAGGCTGTGAGTTCCTGATGTCTTCTCTATACCATTTAAGCAAGCGCCGTATTGTTACTGTTGAGCCATAACATCATTAAACGATAGGTTAAGATGTGCAGTGAACTAAAAATAATTTGGTAACCAACCCTTCTTTGTGGTTAATCCCAACTGTAGTCAAAAACGAGACCAAAAGGATAAATTTAATAACAACGGAATCAGGGCCCATTTGATAAATCTCTCTCTCTCTCTCTCTATTACTGAAAGAGCCAAGGCATAAAAGAAAGTATGGTAAAGAATGACTAAAGAAGAAGTTTAATAAATCCTTTCCCCCACCCTGACCCTTCTCTCTCTCTCTCTCTCTCTCTCTCTCTCTCTCTCTCTCTCTCTCTCTCTCTCTCTCTTGGCGTCTCCTGTAGGAGGTTAGAGAGGTCAGTCTTCCCTATAAAGACAGAACGAGAGGGGGACAGGTTTGTTGAACAACGGAATAAAAAGCAATTGAATGAGTCTCTCTCTTCTCTCTCTCTCTCTCTCTCTCTCTCTCTCTCTCTCTCTCTCTCTTTGGGAATTGAAATGGCACATTCCAGTGACATAGAAGACGGTCGTTCCCTGTATGAAATGGAGCGAGTCCTGGAGGAGATGAAATGACCGTCACTGAATGAAATGAATTCGGAAGCATCTCAGCAAAGAGATTTATACGCCTTGGATCTATCTCAGAGAGAGAGAGAAGTGAGAGAGAGAGAGACGAGCGAGGAGAGGCAGGAGAAAGTGACGAGAGAGAGAGAGAGAGAGAGAGAGAGAGAGAGAGAGAGAGAGAGAGAGAGAGAGATGGATTCAAAAATATTTTCCTTAATTTCCCAAATTCAGTTTTAAGTATACGTACACATCTAATATATATATATATATATATATATATATATATATATATATATATATATATATATATATATATATATATATATATATATATATATAATTGCGGCAATAATATCTGCCCGGTGAATATGAGATGTACTACATTTCCTCTTTTGTCAGAATGTACGTAATCTTCAATGAACCGTATTACGAAATCTTGAAAAAGCTGTAATTCATGAAATAAGGATAGGTTCTACGGGGAAGTGCTATGATATCTGAATGCCTTATGATAAGATGTATTTAGTTTACCGAAGCAGAAGCTGTCACCCTATCCATGTTAAGTAGTGCCTCCAAAATTGGGCATGTAGTACAAATGACAATAATTATGAAATTATTGACTGATTCCCATAATAACAGGCGAGATAGTAGAAAGCAGTAAGGTGTTAATTGATGGAAAAGAACAAAAAAATATGTGAGGGACTATCCCCTTGTGGGATACCTGATGAATAGGGAACAGGGCAGAGTTGATGTCCATGGCTACGAAAGAAATAGCGCAGTGATATGAGAAACCAGGGCATTTGCACGACCCAGGGAGAAGAGGCATATATGAGAAATCGTCTTGTAGGTGCTTGTTGCTGGAATTCATATAGGGTGCTTTTGTTTTTTTTAATTTCTCTCTTTCTTTAGAATTTTTTCTCTGCCGAAGTTCGTTCTTTTACCTTACATTTGTTTATATATATATATATATATTATATCTATATATATATATATATATTATTATTATATATATATATTATATATATATTATATATAACAAATGTAAGGTAAAAGAACGAACTTGGCAGAGAGAAAATTCTAAAGAAGAGAGAAATTAAAAAAACAAAAGCACCCTATATGAATTCCAGCAACAAGCACCTACAAGACGATTTCTCGTATATGCCTCTTCTCCCTGGGTCGTGGAAATCTAGTTTTCTCATATCACTGCGCTGTAGGGTGTTTTTTGTTTGTTTAATTTCTCTCTTTCTAAAGAAAGAGAGAAATTAAAACAAACAAAAAACACCCTACATGAATTCCAGCAACAAGCACCTACGCCCCCTTCCAGCAACAAAGACGCCCCCTCCCCCCCTTGCCAAATGCTGCTGCTGCTGTTGCTGCTGCTGTTCATTCCCCCTGCAATCACATGGAAGCGTCCAACAATCAGATTATTCAACCACAGTCCCCCTAAAGCAGAGAGAGAGAGAGAGAGAGAGAGAGAGAGAGAGAGAGAGAGAGAGAACCCTTTTGCCTTAGAATGCATGGATGATCTCGACTGGGGAAATTTCTTTTTCTTTGCTCGGCGACTGACTCCTTTGAAGTCTCTCGAGTTCATCAACGACCTCGTCATTTCCAACGCCCGCGATGAGGGCGAAGGCTCCTCCGAGCAGTAATGACTAAGGGAGCAACAGGGGCGGTGCCGCTCTCGGCTCTCAGCCACAGTCTATGGGGCGATGCCCATGGCTGCTAAAGGCTCGTGGCCTTTATCTTCCATCTTCCTACCACACCATTATGTCTACCTATCTTTCTATATCAATGTATGTGTGCATGTACGTAAATGATCAAATGCACAAATATGTTCAAGTTCTAAATATCTCATAAAAACTCATCACTTATGCATTCATAAATAACTTTTTGAAAAAATCCTCAAATATTTGCCAAGATAACTGAAGCTTTTATCTACATGAACATACTAAAATTCATTCTGAATTTCCGACGAAAGAAACTTACGCACTTCCAAAACACATTAATCAAAAGCCATCTTATTCAAATATTTCCACAGAAATAGTTGCATATTGCTTAAATATTGCAAAAGCTTTCCCACATTCTAATAGAGCTCATATTAAATGCAAGGAAATTTCAATGTTATTTTAAATCATTCATTACACAGAATACCTCTGGGGCTAAACCAGATTAAAATTCAGAACGCATCGCCATAAAAAAAAAAAAAAAAAAAAAAAAAAAAAAAAAAAAAAAAAAAAAAACACCGATTTAAAAGTGTTTTTCAGTTCACCTGTTTTCGCAAAAGAAAAACAATTAGTCTCATTAACTAAACATATTAACTGCTACTGATGTTGTACTTGTTGTGGCTGATGCCTCTGTTAGTGAAGCTGTTTTACTTGTTGTTTTTGTCGCTCGACCTATTGTTGTTGTTGTTGTTGATGTATTTTGTTGTTGTCTGATTGAGTCC
>NC_087204.1:35724300-35736800 GCF_015104395.2 Macrobrachium nipponense
TAACGTCGCTTCCAGTCATTGGTACATGAATAAACTAAACTACTACAGCGGTGTGAATTCCCGTCAAGGTCATTCAGTGTCTATTATATGTCTTTAATTAACTTCCTGCATTACTACAAAAGCAGGTACGTAAAGTGCAGTCTTCTTATAGAGTCAATTGTACTGAATATTGAAATACCGCAATCAAAGCTTACGTTCATCTGAAAAATATTTTTATACATATGAACATTCTTATAGTGTATGGTTTTATTTTGTCCCTTTACACACACGCACACACACACACACACACACACACACACACACACACACACACACATATATATATATATATATATATATATATATATATATATTTATATAAATGCAGTTCTTCTAACACTTTTTATTCATGCCCTTCCAGTACGCCAATTATTTTTACTAAGAAACAGGATATTAGCTGATATTTTACACGCTAAGTTCTTGGAGTTTTGTTCTACGTGAAAATTTATTTTCATTTAAGAACTGGTTTCCTTTACTTTCGAACTTATCTGATTCCCTCCATAAGGGCTTTCAGACCTTTAAAAGTACTTAATTTTCCCTCGTTTCTCAGTGACATTTGCTCTATCATTGCTCTGGTGGAATTCTGAAAGAGGTAAACGTTATCGATTAAATAAGATATAGCGGAAGTGTGCACAAATTCAGATACAATCTAAAAATGTAACTACTGCCGGTATGCTGCGAGTATTACGTATTATGCTTTCACTCGGTCCATCTCTCCGAAAATACACAAAACTAAAAGCCGTGGACATTATGCCAGAGGCTAAATATCCTGGAATGCATTCGATCGACATGATGTGAGGAATAGGGACGAAGGATGCACAAGTGCATTTCCCAACAATTTACTTCCTATACATCAATAACAATCCCTTCATTTTTTGGTTGCTTTAAAAAAAATTGAATGGCGTTTAATTTTCAACTTTCTGCTCCGGTCAGCGGCTTTTCTCCGCTGCCACCAGCTAACACCGATCTCCACATATATCAGTCATTTCCCATTCCATATACACCAGTCACTTTTAACCAGTCTCTGAAACCTCTCTTGGTTGTCATCAGCTATCATTAGAAATCACCAATCTCTCCGTAATATTTCTCTTATACGGAAACTCGTACTTACATTTCTAGACCTTTCCCTAAATATTATAAAGACCTTGCCATTTTAGCGATACGCTCCAGCGATAATGAACAGCAATTTTCAGCCGTTACAAATCACTATATTATGTATTGAGTAATAACATCCAAATATATTACAAATTATGCATGATGACTGTTGTTTTTAACGAAAGAAAAAATAAAAAGGCGCTTAATGAGAATAAAGGTATTTAAGGTTTAACACTTGACCTGGATACTTTATTAAGGACGCTTGCGAATACACTTGACCTCTGTAGTACGAGGAATAATTTTTATGAAATCTTTTTCTACAGTTAAAATGCTCTCTCTTCCCAATCGGGCTTTAAAATCTCTCTCTCTCTCTCTCTCTCTCTCTCTCTCTCTCTCTCTCTCTCTCTCTCTCTCTCTCTCCAAATACGCTGTAAAACTACACAGCGTTCTGGCAGTGAGCTATTTTTGTCCTAATCCTTGAAATTAAATCAAATCAAAACGCAAGGGAATTGCCAGAAAGCTTTCGACTTATTGGACGATATGAAAACAAATGCCGGCAAATCGATGCACTTATTCACATGGCGTTGCGGCAATCCTATTATAAGAAGATTTGTCAGTCACGTATGTAGATGCATATGTATGTACTTACGACGGGTGTGGAGGAAGGAACGCTGATCAATGTATACCGGAGCGGAGGCATGTATTATTTTTGCTCTCTCTGTCGACGTATACAAATGGAAACAACTTTTCTCCGTCTCTTCTGCTTCCATCAGAATGTGGACGACTGCCGGCATGTGATGCTGCCGCCGCTGCTATTAAAAACGGCTGCGTTCATTTCATGTGGGCCGAATCTCCTTTTCGACGTATTTCCATTAAAATAAATTAATATTAAAGTGGCAGGAAGAGTCAGTAAGAATATGACTCTGTTTTCCCATTCTGCCTAAATTCCACAATCAAAACGGTAGGAAATGAAAAACAATTGAAAATTCATGGTCGTGTCGCATTTAGGACTATACCTACATAACTGCGAGAGGTTGCCAGTTCATACAATGATAGCCGAGTCACTTGATAACGTTCTCTAGGGTTGGAAAGTAAAGAGGAAACCAAAGGCACCATAAAGGTGAGCAATTATCAGTAGATGAGGATCTCCATACGAATATCTTCCTTGTTGAGAGGATATGTCGATGATTTATTCCCTTACAGCGCCGTTTAGAAAAAAAAAAATGTAATGAGGGCTTCTTCTTACAAAGTTTTCTCTTGTAAGTTTAGAACAATGATTTTACTGCTTATTTTTCATTATTATTCATGAAAACTACAATCTTTTTCGATCTATACTATTTTAACAAGATGGTTACCCTGAAGAGCAAGACCAAAATAGTTCTTCCAGCGGTTGGTGTTGTTCCTGTTCTTTTTAGCTACAGAAATTACGAATACTTTGAAAGACTGGCATTATGTTTGTTTATTTCAAGAAATGTTTTACCATAGTATTTTTTCCTTTAGCATATTATTCACTCAATTCAAACAAGGCAATACTTCATTTCGATGGCAATCAACTTTATTATGGTCACTGTCACTAAGGCAAACATAAGCAATTAAGTTTATTCTAACCTATACCATATTTCACCTCTACGGGAATCAACTGTAACAGACAATTTTACGGCTATCAATTCATTCCAACTGCGGACGGCAACACTGTGGGAATCAATCTTATTCCAACTCGGATCATATTCCAACTGTACGGCAGCTAATTTCATTCCAACTGCGGACTCCAACATTGTGGGAATCCATCTTATTCCAACTCGGATCATATTCCAACTGCACGGCAGCTAATTTCATTCCAACTGCGGACACCACATTGTGGGAATCCATTTATTCCAATCGGAATAAATTCCAACGGTACGGAGAATAATTTCATTCCAACTGCGGACACCAACATTGTGGGAATCCATTTTATTCCAACTCGGATCATATTCCAACTGTACGGCAGCTAATTTCATTCCAACGGCGGACTCCAACATTGTGGGAATCCATCTTATTCCAACTGCACGGAAACAAATTTCATTCCAAATGTGAACTGCAATAGTGTCAATTAACTTGAGGCCAACTAAGGTAATATTCCACCTCTATGGCATTCAACTTCATTCCAACTAGTATGACAGTGCAACACAGGGGCAATCAAACTTGACCCCAAATAAGAGAGTATTTCAACACTATGGCAATCACCTTAATACTAACCCGGTAAACGTATGAATATAGCAGTAATGAGCTTCTTTTCCCAAATGCTGATGGAGAAGTCTAAATAAAAAATGCATTAACATTTTTACTACAATTTTTATTTCGTTCTTGTCAGTGAAGATTTCAGTAAAACTGGTTTCATTTCAAAAAGGCTTGTACGTAGTGTAGATATCTAGCATATAATTCCCTCGCACTTTTAATTTCACTCGGAAAGACCGCATATTTTCAGGTGAGTAGAGTTTCTTTGGATGTTCGAGATGCAACATATATATATATATATATATATATATAGTATATATATATATATATATATATATATATATATATATATATATATATATATATTATATATACATATATATATATATAATATATATATATATATATATATATATATATATACACACACACACACACCCACCCACCCCAAAAGTATCTCAAAGAAAAAGCGAAGCCAAAGATATGAATGAAGACAAACCCAAATGTTCACCCTCATAAAAAAAAAAGAGAAAACGCCACCAATGACAAAACAAAACAATAAAAATAAAAGAAAATATCCATTAGGATCCCCACATGCATAAATTGTCATCGCAAGCATATCCAATCGGGGTGCACGAGCGGAAATCCGACCCGAATAACCGCCACAGACCAATAGTGGAGAGAGCGGCGAAATCAAAATAACACGGCATCACCGAACCCATAAGAAAACAATAAGGGACAAAATGTGACACGAGGACCATTCCCAAAAGCAAGCAATTGAATTTCAAGCAGAAGCATCCGATCTCCTCGTGCCATTTCCCCCCACTCTCGGGAGCGCTGGAATTTCTCTGCGAACCGCCTCGCCTTCCTTCCAAGTACACATTATGAAGAAGAAGAAGAAGAAGAAGAAGAAGAAGAAGAAAATGCAGTGGAGGGAGAAGAGAAAAATATTATGGGCGTTGAAAACCAAGACGCCATAAAATCTCTGCTCTTTTTTTTTTTTTTTTTTAACCATTCAGACAAAATGAGGACCCACTGAAATGAAAAACCTAAGCAAACTTTTATCACAAACTGTTAAAAAAAATTATGTTAGTTTCTCATTTCGATTCCAAAACACAAACAATCTGTATATCAATACTCTATTCTTATTTAATATCATACGCAATGTTGCACAAAATCACGGTAGTTTAAATGAAGAATTACAACATGTCTGAAGCCACATGAAAAATGTTTCAAATACGAAGCGTACATTTACGGTTTTATTTTACTGTTTAAAATGTCCCTTTAATGATAACATAGTGCACAGCAAATCCTTAAAGTATGAAACAAGTTGGCTGTGAATTAACGATAAATCCAATCGATAATGCAACTGAGCTGGCGATAAATCTAACTAATGAAATCACGAAACCCAATATGAAATCTTTCACTGGATTCGTGCGGACCCCCCAAAAAGCATATCGTGGGTGCAATGCGGTCCTAATAACGCCCAATATAAAATTTTGGCCGTGGACCCAGCGAGGACCCAATCATACCTCACTCGAAAGCTTTCATAATAAAATTTTGCTTTAGTAGCGATTCCAGGTCTCGATTAAATTCTGTTTGTAGCCAACCTGCCTCTTCCAGCCTTTACTCTGTGGGAATGATTCATTCTCGGGAGGTGTGACTCTACAGCTAATTGTTTCCTTGTGCCGCAAGAAATAGAGTTCTTTTCTCTCGAAAGCGATCTAGGAATTTATTATTATCCATAGCTGTCATTAAGTCTCTTCGTGTATCGTCAATTGCAAGAATTTGAAATTCTCTTTATTTTTCGCGTTCATTACTTTGCCATTATTAATCTATCAAAGTTATTGAATCATGTTTCTGGAGAGTCACAGTTACCCCGAAGGATTTAATCTACATAGGTGGATCATAAAGAAAGGCGAAATTGGAGAAGTAGCAGAGTTAAGTGGAAGGCAACGAAAGGGAACGGAGAAAGCAACGCACCTGCAGCTAAAGGAACTGTTCCATAACATTTCATACTACATACAGTTCCCCTCACAAGGTTTCCTGTTAAGTGGGTACCCACAAATTGGCCTCCATGATTATGCCTCATTTTTTTTTTCTTTTTATTCGGTAATATTTCTTATCAATCGGTTTGATTTACTGATTTCTATTTACAGGCGTCACAGTGGCTATCGTCATAAGCCTCTGGGTATAAAAAAAATTGAATCCTAGTTTCAAGGAACGCGTCAACTATGCTTGTTTATACATAACGAAATGAAGTGTTATTACTAAGGTTAATAACTGCCTCGAACTGACCCAGGGCTGAAATTAATTTATGACACGACGTGTGACAAGCTCTGAAATATTTCTTGCCATAAATAATCTTAGGGGCTGCTGTAATTGAGAAAGGGCTCAAAATGAGAGCCATAAATTATTTTCGCCATGGCTCATGAAGCAAGGACCTTAAAATCCAAGGTCGTGACACATTGTGCGGCACTATTTTTACAAACTGTCGGAAAGCATGGCACCTCAAAATGAAGGATAAATTGATATTCAGTACGAGTAGATCGCAATTAGACAAGAGAAACTGCGTGCCTGTAAAAAGACGTATACACTGGTCTAACGAGAAAAATCGTAAGTTACCAAAACATCATAACTAAAGACAATCGCTAAGAAAACTTGGCAGGAGTCAGGGGTATTTAAATTAATTAAACTAACGCAAGAGCTAAAAATAAAATAGGACGGAGGAGCGGGACCTGAAGAAATACTTATGCAGAGAATACATCATTTAAACCAGCGTCACAAAACTAGAGATCAACGTCACCCAAATCAACTGAATGGATGAAAGAGAAGAAATGCAAATAGGGTAGGTTATGAGGACGAGGTAGGTCATATAAACTGGGTGATATGCAAAGAATACATATGCTAAACAAGCATTGCAACATTAAGAGATCGGAATCACCGAACTTTAATACAAATGAAATGAATAATAATAATAATAATAAAAAAAAAAAAAAAAAAAGACTTGAAGAAGAGAGTCCTAAAAAAGCGTGAAAGTCGAAAGCAACAAGGCCAAAGACGCCGGGAGTGTAAACAGAGTGGAGACCCTTAACCCGGAGGAAGGCTTGAACAAAATGGAGCATAAATATCAAGCGAGATAAATCATGTAGGGTCAACAGGGCCGCGTGGGTAAACGCCTCTCAGCAAATGCAAAATTGTTTGCATTCCTCGACCGAGTATAATTAGGTTGTTTGCTGACGCACTTTAAATACTTTTTTGCGACTTAGCAAAGGATTTGAAAAAAAGGATCAAGGAAGTAATCCTTGGGATTAAGAGCACTCCTCCGCCAGCCAACTGGGACGCCGCCACTTGCGACATCCTGTCCTTTCCAGCGTTCCAGAGTCTGGTTTCATCACTCCAGTGCTGGAAGAAGGTTGTCGACGTCGCGTTAATTTTACATTTTAATTAATGACACATGCATTCATCGGGTTATTTATTTTGCTTGTCTTTTAATCTTCGTGGGCAGTTCTGTCAACACTGCAGGAGGAGCCTCATAACTTTGGATTTCTTTCATTTTCAGTCTTTAGTTTTCTGTAAAAGAACACTATTGAGATGGCTTTGTCTCTCCGTCCGCACTTTTCTGCCTGCCCTCAGATCTTAACAACTATTGAGGCTAGAGAGCTGTCAATTGGCTTATTGATTATCCACCCTCCAATCATCAAATCCACCAAATTGCAGCCCTCTAGCCTCAGTAATTCCTATTCTATTTAAGGTTAAAGTTAGCCATAGTTGTGCTTCTGGCAACGGAACACCACAGACCACCACGGACAGTAAAACTCATGGGCCGCGGCTCATACAGCATTATACAGAGACCATCCGAAAGACAGACATTTTCGGTGGCCTTTATTATACGCTGTACAGAAAACTCGATTGCACCGAAGAAACTTCGGCGCATTATTTATTTGTGTTTGTTTCTGACTGAGAGACTGAAGCGGTTTAGCTACCAAAATGGAATACGATCACTGCAAGGAAATGTTTGTTACATAAAGACACAAGAGGACCTTAGGACTCCATGGCATAGAAGCAAGGAAAGCTTGACACGTTTTGACTGAAAATATGGGGAAATGCTCGTAAGTTCACCCATACATACTGACGTACAAACAGACTTAGACTCACACAGCCCTTCATAAATTCCTGATTTTAAAAAGATCTTCCTTAACTTGTCGAAAAGCAAATCAATTAACGCTATTCTGGTTTTCAGACGCGATCATTAATTATCGTCAATTTCCCCTAATTAAATTCTCCTGGTGTTTTTCCCACAGTCATGGACGGTATAACAAGCATCGTACTCACCATCGTAATTCTCGTGATTAAAGGAAAATGGCTGTAGCCCAAACACTCTTTATGATGTCATTTTATCATAACGAAGAGGAAGTCAGTTAAAACAATGACGACACACGGATGGGATCATAACTGGATAACGTAATATATAAAAGGGCCTCTACCCAATTTTGATATATCTTTAGGTGGAGAGTAACGGGAGAATATGAATTGTTTTTCTTCCGCCATAACGCTCATGTCACTCAAGTAATTACTCGTATGGCACCCAGTCATTACTCAAACGATACGCACGTGCCGGTGAGGGAACTTCAGGTACGACAAACATGTCAATCACGATTTTGCGAGCAAGGTTCACACATCAAGTCTCGTATTAGAGCTGATACGAATAGCGTATCCTCTACAATGAAGATGGAAACGAGAGACAACGTAGGAAAACAGACTTCCGTCATTTCCACCACCGACTGCAAACCTTCCAGGCACATGAAGAAAACGAGTAGCCATTTTGTTTTTCGGGGGGTCTGGCGGCGTTCATGTCTTAGCAACGGGGAAACATCTCTTTTTGGCGGGCTTAACTTCGCGTAAGCCCTCGTCCTGTTCTGAACTCTCACAAAAATCCACTCCCTCCATTAAGGTGGGAGGGGAAAAAAATCTAATGCAATTTGGAATTTTACAGAAAAGGGATTGGTGGTCCGAGACAAGGAGGAGGGATAAGGAGGTCCACGTTGGTGGGGGAGGGAGGGAGGAGGAAGAGATGGCTGAGGAGGAGACAGGGAGGGAGAAACGCGAGTTCAGTTGCAGGCGACGGAAAGGACGGAAGGGACAAACTTGAAGCATAAAGAAATTTGGACACAATCAAAGACGCCGTTCTCGTCAACTGGCGCTCCCGGTTAATCTACCTGGTCTCTGTCTCTGCTCTTCCTCCTCTCGCCTTTTCTTTCAGTTCTCTTTCCCCCTCTCCTCTGCCTACTCCTCTCATCCCTCGTCTTCCTCCCCGTTTTTATTTATTCTTTTCGGTCCAGTCACGTCGTTTTCACTGCAATTTTTCACCACTTTGCGAAGCAGACTTTTAGCGGTTATTCCAAGTGGTATGTCTAAATTTTTTCCCCTTTCTTTACCCTCTTCTCCGTATGCGGTTTCTCCATTTTTATTCCAACTTTCCCTCTACTTCAAAAGTGATATTTCCATTGAGTTTTACCACGTACTTTTTCCCCTCTTTCGTATGAAGCGTTTTCATGTCTCCTTTTCACTTCTTTCTTCCTGAATGGAACTTTCATACATTTTCTCTCCTCTTCAAGCGTGTCATTACATATTCTTTGTCCTCTCACCTTTCTTGTTACGCACTGCGTCCTTCTTTTACTTCTTCCTCCTCTTTTTAGCAGAAAGTATTTATTTTCAAAAGTTTCCTTAATTTCCATTCTCGATGTGAGCCGAATTTACAATGTTTTATTTTTGTAACCTCTCGGTATTGGTTTTTCTCACACTCCATCCACCTTTCTCCAGTTTTCGTAGTCGTTATTTCCATCTTCTTCTGTCCTAACTGTTAAATTGTTGTATTTACCAGCTTTACGGTTTTCTTCTCTCGCAAACTTCTATTTTTTTTCAGTTTTCCTCACCTTCTCAAAGCATTCCTCTCCTAACCAACTCGTTTCATCTTTCCTCCATCTTTTTCACAATAAAAAATGTCCAAAGGAATCTATCTATTCCTCATATTTCTTGTTCACAACAACTTTACTTCCTTTCTTTTGTCTACCTTCAATCAGCGTCCTTGCTGTCTTTTTAACTGATATAGACGATTCTTCCATTAATAAATGAACAAATGTTGCAGTTTACTTTCTTCCAGGCTTCTCCAAGCTTTTCGTCTTTTCTTCCTCATAAATAATACTCATTCTTACAAGAATTTTGATTGTCTTATTTCACCTTCTCCGAGCAACGCCAATGACCATAACCTTTCTTTGCGTTTTATTTTTCCTTTTCTGTTATCGGAGACTACAAGTTATCTCTTGCAAATTCCAACTTTGTCTGGTTGTTTATCATCCACCTCTACCTCACTATAAGTCTTCATGTTATATAGCCTATAATACCAGTGAATTCGATCCTTTACAATTTATTAGTTGCTTATTTTCCGTCCGTAATTCTATTGTCTCTGGAATTTCACAGATCACAATTTTTTTTCCCGTCGTTCTAAAACTGATTCCCGGTTTCGGAATAATTTGGGGCAACATTCGCTCTTTCAGTTTTATTTCAATAGACATCAGAATCACTATTATTATCTGTGGCTGCTAAGTTATATACTTAGGTGTCCAATGTAAATGGTTGGATGGTGCCCATACAAACACTGTTCATGAAATTTGAGTTGGACCACATCCCTTCTACCGAAGCTGTCCAGTTCAAACGCGCACTTATTTAGTCACATGCTGTTAACAATCTGACTAGGATGCTTTAATATCTGAGATAGATCTTCAAATCGATTCATTGTTCAATGTTATTATATGATTATGTCCAATTTTAAACTTGGTTTTTTTCACGCCATCGCTTCATAAAAGGTCACTATTTTCAAGGAAAACGTGTTCCACCATGGCATTACCACATAGCTCTCTACAATAATGTATTCATATTATGTATAATAAAATTCTGACAAAGTTTCACACATTCACTTCGTCATTTTTATTCTTGCTGAATGCCCAATCAACGTCCCATAAAACTGACGCAAAGAAAAACTCCTATTAAGAAATGAACTGACAATGTTAAATCTAAAAAGCGACAGCAATGTTTTCTACTTAATCCCTCTCTCTCTCTCTCTCACACATTCACTGAAACTATACCAATCGCAAATAGGAAGACATCACGTGGAAACGAACTGTTTCCCTCCTCAACAAACAATTAGTCCATTTCCTTCAAAACCGTTTTTGTTTTTATCAGGCAGATAACCCATCCTGGTTCTGGCGTGATTTTTTTTCTATCTGGCGTAAATCGCTTCGCATGACAGCCATTATATATAAATTTCCATATATTGACTTCCAATATATATCGCATCAACTCTCGGATACTTGTATGTCAAATATCCGGCGGCCAAAAAAAAAAAAAAAAAAAAAAAAACACACACACAATCCTATTCATTTTTTTTTTTTTCCGCGACTATATTGAACACTCAAAACTTTCCGCACATAAAAATCGAAAATAGTTGGAACGCCGACTAAAATGCTCCGATAGAGAACGGACATACACAGACACACACACACACACACACGTGGAATGGGAGAGAGAGAGCATTTGAATTCCAAATATAAAGCAATCTAGAGCACAAACATAGTTGCTTTTTGTATTATACAGTTTGGGGGGAAAATAAACAAAATTTGCCTACTGAATACACATTTTTTTTTTTTACGTCTATGTGTATGAGGGTTGGGAGGGGAAGGGGGAGGAAGAGACGATGGTTGGAGTAATGTTAGTAGGAGGAGGAGGAGGAGGAGAAGGGAGGGGAAGGGGACAGATAGCAGTAGTGAATTCAAATATTATTCAAATTCGAAGTGGCTTCGGCGTCAGTTGCTATCCAGGGCTGCTATCCCGGGGTTCGGGAAAGAGCGACAGGGACAGAAATGCTATTAGATGAGACTAACAGTTAACGAAACTCCTCTTTTTTTTTTTTTATTCCTTTTTTAATAAATCACTGACAGAGTGATGTTTGTTAAGCCTCTCTGTCCATCCTTCTCCTCCTCCTCCTCCTCCTCCTACTGATGGGTGGTAGGAGGGTGAGGGGAGGAAGGGAGGGGAGGAATAGGGGTGGGGGTGGCTACCCCCCCCCCCGTCACCGTCACACCTCCCTCCTTCCACTTTTGTTTTTCTCTTTTCACCCGCATATCTGACGCAGCGGATGGCCCAGGGAATTACGGCTGGTGTTGTTTTACTGTCTGGCGTACCTATTTTAGAGAGAGAGAGAGAGAGAGAGAGAGAGAGAGAATGATTGGTAGTTGAGAGACGGCTTAATCGAAAGAGAGAGAAATAAATTATTTTTCGAGTGGGACGGAAGCAAGAGGACATGAGAGAGAGAGAGAGAGAGAGAGATTCCTTTACCGAGAGACAGAGATGACGACAAACAATAAAAACTATAACTGATGAAATAGCGAAAGAATTTCGGAGAGAGAGAGAGAGAGAGAGAGAGAGAGAGAGAGCTGCAAAACCCTCCCCGCGTGAAATTTTAGCCTTTTAACTTTGTATTTACCTATTTCATATTTAGCTTCGGTCCCTATCGGTCGATCGTTACAGGGAGGGAACACCACTTCATTTGCATCGCCCAAAATCACTTTCACTCGGCGGAAAAAAAAAAAAAAAAAAAAAAAAAAAGACCCTGTCCAAGTGGTCAAACAGAGCGTGTTGATGCACCGCTGAATGATTTTACATAGGCTGCTCCCACTTCTGTGATGGGCGCGGGTGGGGGGTTGAGTGTCCGAAAAAGTCACCGAATGATTGGATTTAAAATCAAGCGCTCTCTTTGACAGGCGCGCATTAAAAGGCAGATTTGGAATAATAATAATATTAACTGAAATTGGATAATACCAAAAGCGAACCACAACGACAACAACACTAAAAATAACTATTATCATTATAAATGCCACAAGGATCCTTTAATATATATACGTATACGTTTACAGATGACACTATTATTATTATTATAAGTGTATGTAACACAAACACACACTGAGTAATAATAAATTATCGTGGTGAAAGAAAAAAATTCATATTTCAGTATCGATTACTCGTTTCATTTACTTATGATAATAAAGATAACTGTTTTATCTTAAGATTTAACTCTTTGTTACGAAACAACAACA
>NC_087204.1:35741800-35766800 GCF_015104395.2 Macrobrachium nipponense
AAAACATAGAACCCAAATGCATTACGATATTTACTAACCACCAGTTTTTCGCATAAACATATCAGTAGTTCTGAGTATTGCACGGATGACAGTGTCTTATTTACGACTAAAATATTTCGCAGAAAGAAAAATATACCATTAAATAAGGAGGAATTGTATTCATACATAATTCAAAAAATACTGAAGATAACAAACCTCCTTATTAACGAGTCAAGTCTTCGATAAAGAGGCAATTGCCTTAACAGGGTAAAGATGAACAGTAAAATCAGATGTGGAAAAGACGTAGACTTTCACCAGCGATGATTATGAAAAAACTCCTGTATTTCCCTCGAACCCATGTGTGTGTGTGTGTGTGTGTGTGTGTGTGTGTGTGTGTGTATGTGTAAAAACTACTGAAGGCCATGCTTACAAAAAATTCCAGACTTGCAAAGCCTAATGCAACTGTTAGCATTTTTAACTTTCAATTCCTACGTAGTCCAAGAGATGGCTTCGAACACGGCTCAAAACTTACAAAATAACAATGATAAGATCATGAACAAAAAGAAGACTTCCACAAAACGAATCAAATTTCCCTTTAAAGGATCTCATTATTCCCTTTAAAGAATCAGGAAAAAATGAAGCACTAGAAAAATCCAGCCAATTTCCCCTAAAAGGGATCAGTAGGAACTACAGTAAAAGCATAAAAGAACTAAGCACGAACACCGAAACAGACAATCCCCGTTGGCCTATTACGATGATAATGAATTCTTGCTCCGCGTTTGAATAAAGCCTTTTTTGAGTAATAAACAAACATTTATGAGGAAAAATCCTCCGGCTTAACTTAAAAAAAAAATACCGGAATGCTCGAAGTCTATTATATCCAGCGCATAAATTACGCATAAAACGAGACTGCATAGCACTCCCAGCTTTTGTAAAAAAAATAAACAAGGCCAGTCTACTGCAGCGAGTAATGTACTGCTTTTATTAGCAAGTACTGAACTCTGTTTGTCTGTCTGCTTGTTTATCTGTCAGTCTGTCTTTCAACCTCTTGCCTTTCTCTCGTTGAACTGATTGTTTAAAGAATTAAGAATTTAATTTTTCCTTGTTGTATAAATGAAGCGAGTGGTATGGGAACCAGTAAATAGTAAAACTAGCTGTTAATAAAATGGCCGAGGAAAGGCATCATGGAGAATTAAAACTATACTGACTCACAGTACCAAACAAATAATAAACTGTGCAGATAACAGGGACGATTTAAATAAACAACCATTGATGAATTCATGTTATATATATATATATATATATATAATTATATAATATATATATATATAGAATATATATATATAGATATATATATATATGTGTGTGTATATATATATATATATATAGTATATAGATAATATATATATATATACATAGATATATATATATATATATATTATATATATATATATATATATATATATATATATATATATATATATATATATATATATATATATATATATATGTGTGTGTGTGTGTGTGTGTGTGTGTGTGTGTGTGTGTGTAGCCTGAAAGGACAAGTCGATTGATATAAGACGTTATCAGCCCAAAAAACAAATAAAATTACTAATATTCAAATTTCACTGACTGATGAGTACTAAAAAAAATAACATCACATTTACGCACGATGTAAGTTCCAGTTACCTCAGCCACCCATCGGTTCGCCTTTTGTTCCTCAAGTTTATGGTGAAAGACAAAGGAAGAGTTTTCATTACTTAAACACGCGATACCTTACTGGATATAATAACTGGCCCTGTGCATGGCTGAAGAGGGAGGTTCAATTGCTGGGCAATGCATGTTGGGAGTCCCCCAGGGACTGGGGGCGGCTTAGGAGGGCTAGAAGTAAGGGTTCACTTGATAGTTCTTGAACAGGTGTCAGCTTTGGAAGCCTAATTCGCAATTATATTCAGACCAGTACTAGTGTTTTGCTATTTTATTTTATTTTCTTACGCTTTGGAGACGGAGAATGACTTCCTTTGGGTCTGACGTACTTGTCTTTATGCTGATTGTAAAGGGAACTTAAGAGAATGCAAATTATCAGAAAAAGGAATGCAGAGATGGAAAATATAAAATATTCATCACTCATGTTTGCTAACCCCACCCCTTGACTATCACAAATCATTGTCATTTATCCATTAGGAACTTTTAATGTGACAGTAAAATTGCTATGAACCCACACACTTAAATTTACCTTGCTACATCGCAGATCTCTCTCTCTCTCTCCCTCTCTCTCTCTCTCTCTCTCTCTCTCTCTTCTCTCTCTCTATCTCGTCTCTCTCTCTCTCTTTCTCTCTCTCTCTCATGTCTAGTTATGCCCAATATTACTTGTATGCAAATTTAGAATACAATAAATTCAAAAATCATTTTGAAGTTCTTTTTTGTTATAAATTTAAACAATTTGATGAATTAAATTTGTTTAATTATCATAAATTATAAAAGTGTGCATACATGATTAGTGGAAATGGCAACTACCTGGGGAAATTATACTTCAAGTGAAACACAATATTAAATAATGTTATAACATCAATAATATAGTAAATGTACTTTTTCCCCTTAATAAGCTACCATAATGTGCTTAACTATGTCAAATTTCTCCCGTAACTAATAAATACTGTTATGGCATCAAGTAAAAGGTCTCATTTTGTTAATGAACTATAACAAAATACTGATGGCAATATAACATTTTCCATAACGAGAGTATTTCCTGCCTCTGAAACATCACCATGGCCATTCTGTTATTAAACAGAAACGCACCTAACGATAAAACCCGTGCACAACCACACCACAACCCTTTCGTAACCTCACTACTCCATCTCTACAACCCCACTCAAAGCTCTTCAATAACCCCACAATATGACGTTCCAATGGGCGCCATTGAAGCACAGGAGCAACAATGAAAATCTCCCTCATGGCTGAAGAGCGGTTGCATTCGAAAGCATTCACGATGTTATGTTGACAATAATGGCCCGATTAGTGGCAGACACACTCGGTTTTTATGCCTTTCTGTTTCGATGCGCCTCTCTCTCTCTCTCTCTCTCTCTCTCTCTCTCTCTCTCTCTGTGTGTGTGTGTGTGTGTGTGTGTGTGTGTGTGTGTAGCTGTCAATCCTAACTATATTCACATGCATCTTTATACAAATCCAACATATATCAAGATATTCTCTCCCTCTCTCTCTCTCTCTCTCTCTCTCTCTCTCTCTCTCTCTCTCTCATTATGTATGTCTGCAATCCAAAATTGTTCCGAGATAAGTTGAATTGTTAGCCATTCCCGCAGAATACATGTGAATGCATTAATTAGAACGGAGATAATGACCTTTTTTGCAGGGCATAATAAAACAGTTAATATGAAAATAACCACAAGTTATGCATTATTACTCATGCAAACACAGTCTTTCACGAAAAATGTACGCAAAGTTTTGGCATGAACACATATATAAATTTTTAAACTTATGCCGTTATTCCTAACAGAAGATAGCCCCAGGGAAGACCAGCCAAACAGTCACTGCCATATTCATACTTCAATTGGTGAATCATGGATGAACCCCCTAAGCTGAACACTTTTACAAAATTAACGGTTTTATAATTTTATTTAGATGACCCATCAGCAGCTCACTGAACTCCCAAACACTGTAAGATTCGCCTGTAACTAAACCCTTTTCACGTGTTAGTCTCTTTTTTTTCCCACTGAACGCCTCTAAATTATCCCTTCCTGCCTTCCTTGATTTACTTTATAACTCCCCTAATTTTTCATCGTACTGTCGTCCATTATCTTTACTTTTAATTGCCAGTCCAAAATTACTCCTCCTCTTTTACATTCAGTATTAACATTCACTGTACCATCTTCCTTATTTCCATTTACCCTCAAAACCTTGTTATTGCACACACTGACTTCCAACTATTTCCTCCTACAGACACTTTCAAACCTTTTTAATAGATTCTGCAGTTTTCCTTCACTATCCCCGTTCAACAGACTGGCATTTGCAAACATGAACAATTCCAAACTCGACTTGAGGCTCTTTATCTTATGTCACAACTTGGTACCTACCACTACTGTCATATATATACATATACATATATATATATATATATATATATATATATATATATATATATATATATATATGTATGTATATATATATATATATATAATATATATATATATATATGTATATATATATAATAATAATGTGAATAAAAGGAGCCCACAAAAAACCCCAATGTAGAAATATACTTGCCTGAAGAAGGATACAGTTGTTCTCTGAAATGTAGCGTTAGCTTTCTACCTTTTGGCGTTTTTATGGGCTCCTTTTATTACATGGAATTCTGTTTTAATAGAAAATATTTCACAGTCCATATAATATAATTATGTATATATATAAGTATATATATATATTATATCTATAATATATAAAATCAGACAAACAAAAGAAGTTAAATTCCATTACACAGAACCCAAGGTACAGACACTTTCCTTACCTCCAACACTCTACAACAGACCAGTTCATTAATCGACATCCAATTTTACGAAACAAAAAACTCTTAAGAGAACTTTACGAATCAAACACACATCGGTTACGGGAAAAACGGGAAAGAAAAAAAAAGAATAAATAAATCTCAACTTTCTGTCACCATACACAGCGCAGACTGCTGCTTCAAAATTCAATCACCGAAGCCGATGAACATGAAGTAAAATTCCGTTTCCATACGACTGCCAATCGGTAACTATTTTTTTATTCTTTCTTTTGAGAGAGAGAGAGAGAGAGAGAGAGAGAGAGAGAGAGAGAGAGAGAGAGAGAGAGCCTAATGGGTAAAAGTTGCCCACGCTACTACAAAGGTAAAGCAAAACTGAAAACTCACTCGAAACGACCGGAATCTAAAGCAATAATAAAGGTGTATCTGGATTGGCGGGGAGAAAGAGAGAGCGAGCGAGGGTTCTCCACATCTTTTTTTGTTATTTCCATTTCCTTCCAAGAAAGAAAAATATGTGGATAAAAATTTGTGGGTGTGTGATAGAGGAGGAGGAGGAGGAGGAGGAGGAGGAGGAGGAAAGGGAGAGGGAGGAAGGTTTGGGTGGTTAGCGGCAAGGGGAAAGTACTAAGAGAGAAAAGGAGTAGAGAAAGAAGCAGGAAGATAGGCTGAAGGAGGCAGGAGGACGGAATTGAGACCTGGAGGGGTACACATATATACATATGAATATAGAATCGGAGGAGTGTATATAGAGGCCGCCGGGTATATGGGATAACAGAGGCTCAGGATGACTATAGGGATACAGCTAGGGACAGAGGGGTATGGAGTGGCCCTGGGGGAATGGGCTAGAGAGAGACCAAGGAAGTATGGAGTGTCCTCGGAGGAAGGGTATCGAGGGAGGGGGGGGGGATAGACAAGAGGACCCCTCCCCTCCCCTCCCTACCCCCCAGGGGCAAGGGACGACCTGTGCTGGGACAAACTTGCTGCCAGAATTTTAAGTAGGGCGTTCGTTCCCCTGAAATATTGACGATCCCTCAATATTTGATCGACAATGGCTTCACTGACTTCATCACGATAAGTAAATCTCTCAAGATCGCAATATGGAGGGAATGATATATTTGTTTTCAAATATTGGAACTTCGCTATAGGGAAAGGGGGAGCGCTAGAGGCACACGCGAACTCACGCGCAGTCAAGGGTCACCCATGTGTAGAAACATGCTAAGGAAAGTGGGGAGAAGAGGAGAAAAAAAAAACTGAGATGAAAAGAGAAATGTGTTTAAAGATCCTGTGAGTCAGAGAGAGGGGAAGGCCAGAACCAAGAAAGAACGTGGCTGTCGTTGTTACCTAGGGAAGACCTCGGAGGTCACCTAAAAGGAGTCATAAAGTTGTAATCTGAGAGAGAAAGAGAGGAGAGAGAGAGTGAGAGAGAGAGAGAGATTAAATCTTAGGGAAAGCATCCATAAGGGTCTCATAATAAATGCCACACATGTAAAACGTGAGGATCACTCCCCTCGGATTATACTGTATTGAGGTCCAGCCATCAAAGGCCCCCAGCAAACACCTCAAGAGGTGGGACTCAAAATGGACTCCGGCTGCAACTCCAAAATGTAAAAGGAACCTGAAACGAAAAGCAGGAAGAAATTCGGCCTCAAAAAGCCATTTCAAGTCGAGGACAAAACCAACACGAGTGTAGACGGGTAGGAGAAGGAAAAAGGGGTTATGCCCATATACATGCGCGATCTAATATCTGAGAGAGAGAGAGAGAGAGAGAGAGTGTGTTTGATCAGGAAGTCAGTGAGTCTGGTTACTGAAAGTGTAACGTATAATATTGAGAGAGAGAGGAGAGAGAGAGAGAGAGAGAGAGAGAGAGAGAGAGAGAGAGGAAAATAAGATTTTGGCGCGAGAAGAAAGCACAGACAAGGCTCGCTGTGAATGCAGCAAAGGTGTGTCAGGAATTCGAGCGGAGGCAACCACGGCATATTGAAGAGATCAACGCTTGTCCTAGACTGAGAAAAGGAACTCGAGGAGGACCTTGAACATGTCACTCGACGACGTTGCGCACGTAAAGGGCAGAGTAGAGGAGAGAGAGAGAGAGAGAGAGAGAGAGAGAGAGAGAGAGAGAGCATAATACTTTTTTAGTAGGCGTATTGCAACGACCCGAGGCAGAGGCATCTTGAACTTCGCGATATGTTTGTTTGTCTTGGTGGAAAAATAAGTCTTTCGGAGGACTTATATGAAAGAGTCCTAAAATAGTTTCTTTAGATTGTCTCACTTTTTTTTTTTTTTGCAACTTCAAGCATTTTTAGTCGAAAATTGTTCCGTGAACGAAATTAATTCAAGTACCTGAATACTGGTGAAATATTCAATATCTTGAATTAATAAGTGTTTAAAACAAAAACTTAAGACAATTTTAAGTTTGAAACGTTCATTTAAAGGACATATATAGATGTATAAATACACACATAATATACATATATATATATATATATATATATATATATACGTATATTACACACACACACACACACACACACCACACACACACACACACACACACAAATATACACTATATATATATATATATATATATATATATATATATATATATGATATATATATATATAGTATATATATATATAGTGTGTGTGTATGCGTGCAAATACTTCGTGAGTTACAACACAACATACCCATTCAAAGGGTAATTGTTGGTTATAGAGGCACATATATATGTAATGCAATAAACATTCTTACATTATTATCTCATGTCTCGTTATTACAACAAAAACGCAACAATTTAGATGCACTGTGTCAGAAAGTTACATAAAGTATGACAATAATCACAAACACAAATACCCGGCCTTTTATGCCTCTGAAACATATTTGTTGAAAACATCATGAAACGGAAGCAAAGAAAAATATTAATCGAAAAGCCTTTGTAATAAGGCGTTGCTGGAACATGAATAGCTTGAGTATTTAGCATAGACAAAGGGAAAAGTATACAGAGAAATAAAAAGCAACGAGCAGAAATAAAACAAAGGAGTGCCGTGCGACTGGCAATACAAACAGTAAAAAGCCACCTTCATTTCCACGTGCTGTTTACAGAAAGTATTTAACGTTTAGCGCCTGTCCTAGAGCAAAAGCAAATAGCCAGGCATGTCCTCAGAGTTCTGTGTGTGTGTGTGTGTGTGTGTGTGTGTGTGTGTGAAGGCAGGTACAGAATTACTAAATGAATAAAAGAAAAAAAAAAAAATAAAAAAAAAAAAAAAAAGGACAATATCGAGTAAAAGTTTACTGCGTTCTAATGAATCGATCGTGAGAATCCCTACATTTTGTTTTTAATTTGCTATTTATCTCTATGCCTTTTCCCCTTACGAGGGTACGTCAGTAAGCCTCAGAGGGGTTAGTTACATAACGTACACACATACACAATATATATATATATATATAATATATATATATATATATTATATATATATATATTATATATATATATATATTATTATATATATTATATATATATATATATATATAATATATATATATATATATATATATATCTATATATATATATATATATATATATATATACATATACTAGTATATAATGTGTGTTTGTATTATAGACGCGAAAATATCTTTTATTCTTATTCAGGTCAACACAAAAGCCATTAACAGTGATATAAAAAATTGATCGGTAATTTCTCTCTGATAGAGCAGCGATTGGTCGACGAGATGTACCCTGGAAACCAGTCCAATAATTCCAATAATACTCATCAATCAAAATTTGCCCATGAGACAATTTCTTTTCATTGTTATATATGAGAGAAAATAGGTCTTCACAAAACATGTTGATTACAATGATTTTCAATCGACGATTTTGCCTTTCGATAAGTAACCATTCATTATCCCTCCTTAATTTCACCATGACTTCCTATAATGATTTTTTTGTTTGTCGCTGTTATTTCTTTATCAAATGTATTTAATTCTCTCTCTCTCTCTCTCTTCTCATCCCATGCCTCACAGATACTCATTCTTTCTCTCTTTTATGTCCTTATTTAATACATTCACTGAAAGATTCGCCCTCTTATCTCCCTCTCTCTCTCTCTCTCTCTTCGTAACCATTCTCTTCATTAAATACCATCTAACCCTCACTCCCATAGGCTGCCCTCCCCTCCATACCCCCGCCCCTCCCCTCCCCCCTCTCACCATTCCACCAGCTTCGTCGCAATTGAAGAGAAGAATAGAGCTAAATTTCGATGATTGCGGCTGACAGAAATGAAGATCCTCCAATAGTATTATTTGCTGACTGCTGCTTCTGTTCGACCCCTCACGGAGCTAATACTTATTACAAACTCCAAAAGAAAAAGAAAAAAAAAAAACAAAAAAAAAAGAAGGGGAACGGGGACAATTTTCTCATTTACTTAGGAGAGAGAGAGAGAGAGAGAGAGAGAGAGAGAGAGAGAGAGAGAGAGAGAGAGAGAGAGAGTTTTCGCTGACTTTAGCACAAAATAAAATTGCTTACTTTGAAGGGGAGATTATCCATTGTAATTGAAAGGCAAAAATCAAGTTGTCATAAAATGAAAGTTTGCGAAAAAAAAAAAAATGACTGAAGGGTCCCCTTTTATATTTGTTATATCAGCATGAAAAGAAAAATGGGAGCGTTCTAACAAATTCCTGGCGTAGTAATCTCATTCTGATGTTTCTCTTTTTTTTTTTTTTTTTTTACTATGGGCCCCGTTCGTAAAAAAACCACATATAGTATATGTATATATATATATATATATATATATATAATATATATTATATAATATATATATATGTATGTATGTATGTATGTATGTATAATGCATGCCTTGGATTAAATTTTAATTACATATATTGTCACAAATAGTATAAATTACTTTAGTTCATAATGCATACGAGAAAATTCTTAACCATGCCAGAATGGTATTGCAGGAAAATTGCAATTACACCCTTCCATCAGAGTCTGATCCCTCCCAAACTGAATAAATAATCTAGACGTTCTTTCATATCAGTGACCATTCCCAACAAAAAAAGAAAAAAACAACAGAAAAAAGAAAAGAATATGAAAAAAAATATAATCCTCCTGCATCAAGGAAGAACAAAGACCTCTGTCACATGAGACCCGTTTCTCCTGACGCAACAGGCATCATGGCACAAGCCACGACCAGTGTTGGAGTAATTGTAATTGTAATTTAATTGAAATGTAATTAATTATAGTATTTCGTGTAATTGTAATTGAAAATTAAATTCTAGTAAGTAACTGTGATTTAATTAATCATACAGGATGATGTCATTTGTAATTTAATTGTAATTATAAAACTGAAGTGGTAAGAGTCGGGCTCCATTAGGAGTGATGGGTTGCTTATAACACTTAAAGTTTGCTTGTACTCCGCACCCAAATTCCTTGTCATTGTAATTGTAGCAATTTAATTTTTGTTAAGTAAATGTAATTATCATTGTAATTTTTTTAAAGTAATTAATTTATTTCTTCAAGTGTAATTACACCATCTCTGGCCAAGACTGACAAAACAGTCCTGAAGACTTTGAAGAGAGGCGTGGGGATCTCTAAGGACCGCATACAGGAGATTATTCCCTTCGCGAAGTTTCCACTATGGATTCGAGGCTGCTTAACCCTCATTCCAGCAGTCTTTTCACAGCGAGAAAGATGCTTAACCCCCTAAATGCATTTAACTTGATTGTTACAGTTACTGTAACTCAAGACCCTCTGCTCTAAAACGCCGAGTTAAGCACTCGAGACTTAATTGTGACATTCTCAGAATGGCAGGAATTCAGGATACTTTCAGGATCAAGACGAGGACCTGAGGGATACTCCCTCCGTGATCTGACCAACAAGGACTCCTGGCTGAGGATGAGAGCGTGACAACAACACTTGTTTGTACTAAGCTGACAGACTAAGTGGTTTTTGTTTGGCCTGCATTAAGGATATAAACGTTATTTAAAGAAGAGTTTAGGAAAGGTCAACAGTGTAAGAGGTGTCTAAAGTACGTTATTAATGGCGTTTGTTTTATTTGAATCTGAATAAATAATCTTAAAATATCTAATCGTAACATTTCATGATATAAGATGAAGTAGTGGGATTCTAGAGTTTAATCTACATAATCTATAAAGTAATCTGTAAAGTTTACCTTTACAAATATTGCCTAAAATAACAGCCCAGCAAAATATTTACATGATACACAAATCAAAATAATCCGACCAGTGCAATGCATGACAGTTTTCATTTATTCATTCTTATTATTCGAAAAAAAAAGAATCCTATTCATATGGAACAAGCCGGCAAGGGCCACTGACTTGAAATTCAAGCTTCCAAAGAATATGGTGTTCAATAGAAAGAAGTAAGAGGAGGTAAGGGGAAATACAGAAAGAGTAGATTTCACTTATTGAAAAAGGATACATTAAATTTGTAAATTAATAGATAGGTAAAACTATATAAAATGCAAAGAGGGTAGTATTTAGGGTAGCAATGCATTGCATCTTCGCTTGGACTCTCAAAGTTCCAATTGCACGACATCGTCAGGAATAAAGGACCTCTGGAACTGAGAAGTTCCCTACAACGAGGCACATTTACAGAATAAGAACAAAGGCTGAAAAGAGGCGTGGAACTTAGAGTCCTTTTAAGCCCATAGTCGACGGAAACACACTTACACTCACACAAGGAAAATTAAAAGGAATGAGGAAGAAAAGGCTTAACCAAATAAGGGAATTCCTTAGCTGGGAAGCAGCTACAAAGAAAGAGCCAATGAACCGTGTCATCAGGAGCAGTGCACAAGTGTTACTCATCAGCACGTCGATCGGAGTCAGCCAAACGCACTAAAGGCATTAGAATAGCGATGCTCCAAACAATGCCCTGAAATCGGCTTAACACAAGATCGCGTTCTCATGTGCATTAAACAATGGAGAGAGAGAGAGAGAGGAGCGAGAGAGAGAAGAGAGAGCGAAGAAGAGAGATCAAGGATGGAAGAGCCAGGTTTTGGAATAAACCAGGGTTTGGCGGCCGTCCTTTAATGTTTTAAAAAGTTTTGTAAATCTCCAAATTAAAAATAAAGCAGTTTTGGTCGCCTTTTTCTTCAAAACTTGCGCTTATTTAAAAATTATACGTGTCAGAGAGAGAGGAAAAAATGGGGGTTGGGGCGGGGTGGGGGGGGGGGGGAGGAGGGGGGGCGTCGTCACTCCTTATCCGCATGATCGCTTACTTTGAACCAGGAACTAAAATTTCGCAAAAAAGATTTCCACGCTTATTCCATTATTATTATTATTATTATTATTATTATTATTTGTTATTATTATATTATCTTTGATATACTCGTATGATACCATTTCATGTAACAAAACTATTTTATAAATAATCATGCAATGAATTTATTTTTACTACCTATTGAAATCCACGAATAAAAAACGAAGGAAATAGAACCATCATAACCCTTTATCTTTATGTAACTAAGACGAGTAAAACTGCGCGCGCGCGCGCGTTACACACAGACACGTTAGCACACATGGCAATCATCTGTCAAATGAACCTAAATAAAACGTTGCTCAGTTGACCATCTGCATCACCTCCCAAAACGGACTCCCCGCTTGTCTGTGAATTAATAATACTAACAGTAATATTATATTTCTTCAAGGATAATATTACTGTTATTGTTAATACAAAGCGACAGTAGCAGACATTAATATATAGTATTAGCAGCAACACTAAAATAGCATCGCAAAAGCACACCAACAGTGTCATATCATTATTAATTCAAAATAGCTCCAGAGGCGTGTTTTTATTATTATTATTAGAAAACGTCATCACGGAAATCGCAAGGATAAACAATGGAAATAATTCCGTAAGAAGAGCGAGGCGCTGAGACCTTTTATAGCCAGATGTCTAAATAGGACACCAATGTCAACAGACCGACATCGAAGCGCCGTCTGTTCAGGACTTTGTATAACAAATAGTAGTGTGAGAGCAGAAGGAACCGCTTCAAGCCAAGCAGGAGAGAGAGAGAGAGAGAGAGAGAGAGAGAGAGAGAGAGAGAGAGAGAGAGAGAGAGAGAGAGAGCAGGAGCGGCAGCAGGATATGAAATGAGGATTAGTGGTAACCCAATCCGTCGTTCGCCTTGTGTAAGAAAGAGTCGGTCACCATCATCTGAGTCCCTGTCTGGTTTTCTCTCGCCAGCTCTCTCTCTCTCTCTCCCTCTATGTCTCCCCTCTTTGCCAACATCTAAACCCCTCTTATCCTGTTAAGAGGCCCCCCACCCACCCCCCTTCTCTCTCTCTCTCTCTCTCTCTCTCTCTGTATGCTTGATAAAGATAATTTATTCTTCGTTTTCGTCCCTCGTATTCACTCGGACTTCAAAGTTCTAATGGAATTCTTCTACGCTCGTTTTCATTTTCATCCCTTTTCACTTTCTCCCCTTTTCACTTTCGTCCATCTGACCAATACGATGAATTAAGCGAACTGACATCTACTTTCTCCCTGGCAAGATCACAGTAATTCCCTTATTCAATAAATAAATACACGGGATAGTTCATATAGTAGATATTCTGTACCATGATGATCTCATAATTTTTTCTTCGGTGTTTTACCACAGACGTTTTCGTGAGGAAAGTTAACTCATTCTATCCGAATACCTTCACTAAATAAGAAAAAAAAAAGACATTCCAATATATGATACAAACAAAGTCAATGTACAGTTGCGCAAAATTGGTACAAGAGATATATTACTGTCCACGTAACTCCATCTGTATGAAAAGTTGGCTCCTTTTCAGTCACAATTGACCATTGTGTTTGTGACGGTAATAAACAGCTGAAAATAAATCTATTTAATGGAGGCTGATGAATGTGGGTGATCATTTTACCGAGTTAAAAGTTAATTTCGGTATTAGGAAATCTTTGTAAAATCTTTGTAAAAGTACAAAACGACATAATATTTCGATGATAATCGGATTTCAAATTTTCCACCATTAATTCCATTTCGTTCCTTATTTCGGAAAACGCTGACGATGCTGTGGTAATACATCTGAACCAATCAATTAACGACCAAATTAACCAAACTCTAACCAGAAGAACTTAACATACATTCAATCTTTAAAGAGACTCCGGTAATGTGAGTAGAGAAGTGTGGGAAATTCCCACATACGATCAAACAAACTCATGCAACCGCACATCTCATGCTACGCATGTTTTTCTTCGCCTGATTACGGACTCCTGAACTCTACGGGAGGGAGTGATGATTGTTAGCTAATTCTAGGGAATAAGGATGCAAATGAGAGCGCGAGAGCAGCGGGTGTTCGAAGGAATAACAGGGTGCGTGGAAGAAAGTGTTTGCCGGATATCTTATTAAATAGTTTGCTAACCTTCGTGAGGGTGAATGGGTGACAGGACAGCGGGATAGGAATGCATGAGTGGTCTGGGTGGGAGGCAGTGCTGGGCGATATGAATGTAACACATAATGGGGGGTACTTATTACTTTGCTGAGGCATTTCGTTTTTTACTAAGATAATGTTTTATGCCAGTTCTTTCATTTTCTTCTCTACCCTATTCCCCCGTGGGACTTGCAACAGTAAACTGAAATAAAGTTTAAAAGTACCCAGTTAATATAGATCAAAAGAGGTTTACTAGGTTAAAAAAATGTGGCCATCATAGTCTTTCCTTGTCTTATTGACTGCTTAGCTGGCCTTCGATAGTGGATGGTGAGAAGTAGGGCATGGGGACTGGAATACAAAAAGGGTTCAGGTGCAAGAGATACTTGGGTGAGGATTACATCAAGGCTTTCGTCTTCAACTGTGATATGACTGTATACTACATAATATTCCTTCACTTTTTCTGCTTCCCAATCAGTGACCCACAAGGGCCAACTAAAAACCCCAGATACCTATGTAACTGCACAGGTCAAGCGTGGTTGACTAAAGTTTAAAGTAAATGCGTTCTTTTCAGTCTTTACCTTGCCTGGGATCACACGCAAAGTCTCTCAGTTTTGAGAGAGAGAGAGAGAGAGAGAGAGAGAGAGAATCTTTTACAGCTACAAGAAACAATAACAATAATTGACAGAAAACTGTTTCTAGGTGAGTACAAAGATATTGCAATTTTCAAATAAAGAGTTGTACGTAAATCAAGCGGCAATTTAGAGGAGGAAAAAAGCGACAGAGACTGAAAAATAGATTTGCAGACAAATGTGACTGGACAGATGAGAGCAATAGGCAGGGATGAAAATACAGGGAGAAAAATGCAATATGTTAATACACCTGACACGGAAGAAAATTGCTCCGAGACGGTTTCTGAATCGAAAACACGAACCGTATAAATTAGATAAAAGACGAACGATTAAATGTTGGATGACAAAAAAAAAAATTGACCTCAAGGAAAACTTCCTAGGTCAACATAATCTTCATAAAAACAGGAATTTTAATTAAATTTTCAACGTCAACACGCAAACATTAAAAAATTAGTCAACTTCTTCCGTTGTATATTTATAATGAAAGGTCGAGGATGTTGATAGAGAAAAGAAAAAGTTCCGCGTGTTGCCATGCCGTAGAGATTAGCAAGTGATTTACGTGAAAAAATATACGGAGTAGGGAGTTTTTTTTATTTTTTATTTTTTTTTTTTTACCTTACTGGGATCACGTAATCTTATACGTTAGAGATAAGAGAAAATATACTATTACTATTATTATCCACAAAGGCTATTATTATATAAGCAATAAGTAAGCAAATTCAGCTTGTGTGAATTAGAAAAAAAAATCGAAAACTAAAATAAATGCCGACCAGCATCGACATAATCATTAAAGTATATGTTTCTCATTATAATCGGACGTTCATTTAGACAAAACGAGATGTGTTTGTGCGACACAATGGCCCTGCTGGCGGCAAATTACTATTCGAACTTTTCACCTCCAATATCACTCTGACCTTGGCTCGTGGATCAACAACATACAAAGGGATCGATCCCTTTCACACACAGATGAAATAAATGAAGTTTCGAAGTCTTTATATTACAAAACATTATAATTATCGTTAAAAAAAAACGAACTCTTTGGCCAAATGGGCATATACTGGGCAGGCAAACAGACACACATAGTCAGACAGGCCTATTACAAGACGGTAATTAGTACTAAATCGCAATAAGTACTGATGACCATGAAACTAGTCACAAATTCCGTTTTCATCTTCAGATCTTACAATCTTCACTGTCCTTAATTTTAATTTAAACTCAGGCTTTTTGTACCTTTAGTATATTTATTTATTTATTTATTTTCATTGATTCCTTTCCATAGTTTTCCTTCAACTTTAAATCCCAGTATTATCAAAATCTCTTAATCACATGAATGACTAAAACTGAGATACAAATCAACAGTGATGTATTTATAAGAATATTGTAAACAAAGCGTGATCCGACCTCCAGCTTACTCGGGATGCATGGAAGATTTTCCGCCTGCGCATAATTTGTAAACATTTTATTCCTAACTTTACGTCAAGTGCTCTTCGTAATTAATACTCACTCTTAGTACTACTCATACTAACAACATGGATAAAAAAGGACACAAATTAAACATGTTCATTTATTCTCAGTTATAAGTGGAAACACGAAATAACTGAACATAAACATAGCCTCTAAATTCAGTACACCAATAAATTAAAATGTGGTAAAATCTATGGTCAAATAGAGCCTTGTTTCACCAACGAAAATTAAAATAAATAAGTTATATTTTATTAGGAATAATTTTCTGTACTGTTTAATAACATGTACATTATTATTTTTTACATTTTTATTCTAATAAATAAATCATAAATATCCTGTCCTAAAATTCCTGTATCTTCAACTCAATGCGAAACCTTTTTTCCCAACTTTTTAAGCTCTTCCATAGACCTTTCCTACTCCCCTAATAAAAACAACAACAGCAAGAAGAGCAACAAAAACAACATCAACGGAAAAGTAGTTTGTAGGCTTATCCCCGAGTAAACGAAATTATACAAAAGATCTTTTAAGAACCTTCATAGTTCTCCTCTTCAACTGAGCAGGCTCTGAAAGCTCTCTTTTGTACATTTTTTTGAACAATACTCTCACAAACACATTACTCTGGATTTGCTCTCCCAAACCGAGAATTTTCCCGTTTTAATCCTAATCCTACTACTTGCATCCCTTTTCTCCTCTTTCACTAATCTCGTAATATTTGCATCTCTCTCTTGGGTTTCTTTCTCTATCATTCACGTATGCTTAATATCACCGTCCACTTCTGTCTTTGCTTTAATATCGGTTTCTTACTCTTAATTTCAAGAATCCCTTTCCCCTGCTTATCTGCCTTATGCCCAGGTACTTGCCATCATCCCTGATACCCATTTCTAGCCACGGAAGCTGCCTTTCCCTTGTTATTTGTGGGTGTCCCCGCACCTAGAGCTCGGATAAGATAGTGGCGCTTGCATCAAAGGGAGTTCCTTTGATCAGACTTAGCCGCTGATTAACCGTCTGACCGCTCTCAATGAAATCTGGGGACGGGATCTAGCGTGATTCTGGATCTGTCATATGCTGCACCTTTCATCTGATGCTGCAGTGCAGGCGAGACGACACAGTCACGTGAACTGGTGTGTGCAGGGTTAGGGACGCCGCGTTTGAATGCATGAATATATGTTTTTACGTCTAGCACCTTTTCATTGAGAATATATTGCCTATATTTACGTATGAACGGCAACTATCTTGCATGTAATACATATTTAATATCTTTCAATCGCCTTTTTAGGTCAATAACAGCATTCTCTGAGAACAGCTTTGCAGGTGTTTGTATATAGGTATGTATATATATGTGTATAACTACAGGTGTTTGTATATAGGTATGTGTAATAATATATATATATATATATCTATATAATTATATATATAATTATAATATATTATAATATATATCTATAATATAACATATATATAATTATTTTATAATAATTATTGTATGTTTTGTTTTTATGGCATGTATGTATATAGGTATGTATATATATAATATATTATATATATAAAAATATATATATATATATATATATATATATATATATATTATAATATATGTGTGTGTGTGTGTGTGTCCTCTACAGATTCATTACCTAAAGAAGATCCAGAAAAGAATTTTCAAGCACCACACTGTGAATCTGGGGCAGGGGCCCAAACCATAAAGTTTAATTGACTGTCCGGATCTAGTCCTTAAGCTGACTGAAGGAACTGTATTGTCTTTCCCTCGATTGAGTGCCGCCAAGATAGCGATTCTTGAGCTCGAGCTGAAGTGGGATAGTGTACAATGACAAGGGTAATGGAAGTAGACCCACCCCGCCCTCTGTAAATCTTTCGTAATGCTCATAAACCAACTGCATTCTAATCTCGGCTTCCGGAGCAGCTAAGGGTATGTCGATAATGGGTAGCAATGGCGATTTCCTGCAGCCAGCACGAATGACAGTACGGCAAAGATGAACTGATAATGCTGAAGTATATTTTACTTATATGAGTGGAAATTCTCAATACACATTCCAATTTCATTATTTCTTGAAAATTTCAGCTTACAATCCATCGTCGGCTGTATACTAACTTGGCTTGAGTGACTGACTAAGAAGAAAAACTAAATTTACGTCAACATTCAAGAAAAATAGGTAACTCAAAGAAAAAAGATTCCCTAAAAATAATAATAAAATCACGCCAGAGTTTTACTTTCACATACTGCCAGGCAAATAGAAAAAAAACTAAAACCGAGCAGGTATAGGGAAATGATTCAATAACGACAAAGCATCTTAAAAAGCAGGGGCGCACTCCACTCACGCGGCTGATCAAATCCTGATGCAATACAACATTCTCCACGAGTCGAAGGTTGCCTTAAAACCCTTTGAATGTCTTTTGGGCAACATGAAACAACAGCAGGCAGACGCCGCACAGAAGAGAGGGCACAAAGATATCATGTGACTCCAGGTCGAACGTTTTATTCCCCCCCACAACTCTTTGGGAAAACAACACCTTTTATAAACTTCAGAAATAAAGGTGAAGCCACCACCGGACGGCGCCTGCTGCAGGGAGAACGAATATTGCACCTCCAGTTCGTGCATGGATAACAGGTAGAGGAGGAGAAGGGGTGATATAAAAAAAAAAAAAGGAAGGAAAAAAGGTAAGTGATCCTGCAACCACAGAGAGCTTTCATATGGGAGATTTATATCACGCAATAATATGCATATGCGGGTGTGTATATACCGATTAACGTGCCTCACTGCATAAACGCGTACGTCTACGTAATCGCACACATATGTAGATATATATAACGTATATTATATATATAATATTATATATATATTATATATATATAATATAATATATATGTGTGTGTATATATATATATATATATATATATATATATATATATATATATATATATATATATATATATATATATCTGTGTATGAGAGAGAGAGAGAGAGAGAGAGAGAGAGAGAGAGAGAGAGAGAGAGAGAGAGAGAGAGCAAACGCTTCCAAGTGCATTACACGTTTTTATATAAATCTATGTTTTCTGCATGCACGAGAGAGAGAGAGAGAGAGAGAGAGCCCTCAGCCAAAGGCAACAAAAATAACGTGGGAACAGAAGATGGGTGACTTTAGATGGATTATCCTCTTGAAGATTTCGACGACAAGGAGGAGGCGATAGAGAGAAGACAAGGGGGAAGGGGACGAGAATCAGAATCAAGAGGCAGAGACGGAGAGGGAGAGGGAGGGGGAGGGTGAGGGAGGAGGAGGAGGAGGAGAAGAAGAAAAGGATGAGGAGGAGGAGTACGAGGAAGGAAGGATGAAAGTGCAGAGGACGCGTCACAGGAGGAGTAGGAGCAGGAGCAGGAGACGGTGGAGGACTGCCACACTACTCAGCGCCGGCCTGGGAAGGCACCATTTGGTCCTGGCTTTAATCGGCTTATGGACCCCAAAAATGGCATAACAATCAGCTTATTCCCTCGTTAATGAAATGCAGGTCGCCTTGCCTCCTCCAACTCCATCAGAAACTTGGTCCCCGAGTTCTGGCAGGAATAACGCGGTGCAGCCTTTCTCAGACTTCCTCCCCCCCAAGCCCCCCACCCCCAACCCCTCCCCTCCCCCAAAAGGATTTGCGATGATTATGAGTCGTCCCTTTCGAAAGTCTTTGCGTTTCAAAAAAAAAAAAAAAAAAAAAAGGGGGGGGGTGCAGAATTTGCACCAAGATTCGACGACGACACTCGACCTGTCTGTCCCTCAAGATTCGACCGAATGGGGAAATCCTTTGGTTAGCTGCTAGAACGCTAACCATAGCATTTTTTTTCTTTTTCCAATGCAAATCTCAGCTGTTTTATGAAGTTCCCTGGTTCATGTTAATTTCATAGTGTGCACATCTTGTTTATTAGAATTTTGGGACATGGTCACTAAATATCTCCTTTAGCTTTTTGTGAATATTATCCTACCTGCTTTTACTAAATTCCTTAACTATTATCTATTCTTGAACTGTATCTTTTTTCTAACTATTATCTATTCTTGAACTGTATCTTTTTCTAAGTGTTGAGAAAAAAAAAAGTGTGCCATAAATATCTCCAAGTTCTGAAGCCAAAGAACGCCATAAATATCTCGTTTCCTTTATTCTTTTTTAGAGATTTTGTATTTGCACATCTGAACTGTTACTTCATTTCAGTTCGTTTAATAAACTCCCTTGTCAATGTATATTATCCCCAAATGATGCATATGTGTTTCTCACTTATGAGGCAAAAAACATACATCAAATTTCTCATTAATTTTAGTTTCTAAGATCTTATTGGTGCACAATGAGACAGTTGGCCAACTTATCATAGAGCCATCAGACGATGCACCGCAGACAAGGTTGGAATTAATTACGTCATCATTTCGTCATCAGAACCAAAGGGGTGTGGGGGGGGGGGAGAGTCATCACATCATCAAAAGCAGGGATGAGGACATTCGCTGCACAAAGGACAATGCGGCGAGAACTACTGGGCAATAACCGAATTGAATTGAATACAGAATTTAGGCCAAAGGCCAAGCGCTGGAACCTATGAAGTCAGTCAGTGCTGAAATTGAAACTGACAGTCAAAGGTTTTGAAAGGTGTAACAGGAGGAAAACCTCGAAGTTGCACTATGAATTAATTGTCAGGAGAGGTTGGAAAGTAAGATGCAATAAAGAGAATATGAAAGGAGGTGCAGTCAAAGGAACGAAATCCTATGGGGGCAATATCTAAATGTCATTCACATTGCAGAAGTTACATTAAATATCAATTTGGCTAAATTATATGTATGTATGTATGTGTGTATCTTTGTATGTATGTGTATAGATATTAACATATATCTAAAATTACTGGCTTCTTCAACAGCGAATCGATATACAAAACCAGAATTTAAGAAAGCATAATGTAGAATGTCGTCTTCCCAGTATAAAATGAAAAGTCTGATAACTGACAATTTTTTATTCAACACAACATACACAGCATGTGTTGCTCGGATGCTACTTATCTTACGGGAGAGGAGAACAAATGCTCGGATGCTTCTTATCTTACGGGAGAGGAGAACAAATGCTCGGATGCTACTTATCTTACGGGAGAGGAGAACAAATGCTCGGATGCTTCTTATCTTACGGGAGAGGAGAACAAACATATCTAAGAGTGTTGTTCAACTTGTCCCGATGAGGAGCTAATAGCATGTCCGGTTACCAAACCACTCTCCCAAAGAAGAGCGATGATTTTCTACTAAATGAGGAGGGTGATAGGAAGGGCAACATCATGTTTCAATGTACCTTTAGCATCGCAGGGAAAGGAAACGGATAAGAAAGAGAAAGGAGTCAGGCCTAGAAATTATTTTTATAGTAAAATCTGACAGGACGGTAGTTTCATACCTTAATCTATCCTAAGTTTAATGGGGATAGGAAGAGCAATGGGGAAGGAAAGAAAGTGGCCAAGGAAAACGCAAGAAAAAAAAATGATGTGTAATTCTAGATGAAAAAAGCCATCAATAACTTTAAAACTGAAATATTTAAAGGTTAATTAGGCATCATAATTAATCTTGATTAAGGCCAAAAACAGCAAAACTCACATTAGACCAAATGGTATAAGTTAAAAGCTAAGATAAGAGAAATCCATTTCTTAACGTGAACTTCGCCGATTTTATATAATGAGGCTTTTCGCAAATTAAACGAAAGTCAACGTAATCACTAATGCTTCCATTGAACTTGGAGTCGATGATTAAAAATATTTATTCAGTATCAGTCACGTGGTTTGACCTTCGTAATTACTGTACGAAAATAGGATTACCAGTTTAAACTGCAACAGCTACTCGACACTGAACAAATATAACTTACAACTGATATTAATTTCGCAGTGACAGTCATTTCTATCAAACTACAAAAACAACTGATTTATTCACCAAAATATAAAAATAAACACTTTTTTCCAGTCTTGCCTAAAATCAGGCCCAGGCAGGAACACAATCAGAACCCACCGACGCAAACAAGAATTAGACAGACATCTAAGTTTCTCTTTCACAATTTACTCAACTTTGATGGAGCCGAGAATAATTAAAGTGACGGGTCTCGCCAAAACACGGGCCTTTCTACAAAGTTGAAATAAAAATACGGGTTGCCATTTAGAAAATTTAATTGGTCTTCCGCACAACAATATCTTAATTATGTAACGGCGAGACAAAGTTACACGCTCTCGTCCTGTAACTATCAAAGAAAAAATTTGAACAAAAAAACTCGCAGTTCATCCAGCTTAAAATAATGACAGGCTGAGCCATGTGACTTGGTTTTATGAATAGCAGTGGACGGCGAAGTGGGTATCACATTTTCTGAAGGGAAAACATCTGCTCTTTCTGTGTGTGTGTTTATTCTTTCACACTTTCTCCCTTTTATAAAAAAAAGTAGCCTCTTTATCTATCCCAGATATACTCTAAGTCGCCTCGCCTCGCTCTTCACCTCTCGCCCATTTGTTTAAAGAAAGATCTTTCTCTCTTTCTGGTTCTCGCTGTTTCTCTCTCACTCTCTCTTAGAATGAGTTTATCTACTTCAGGTTCTAACCACCTATCTCTATCACACAGAACATAAGTCATCCACTTCATACAATTCACTTCTCAAGACAGCTACACAGAATAGCCACCAAGTGTCTAAAATCCAAAGGTAGGTCTCCTTGCTACACGCCCACGAACGCACGCCTCACATACAACCACACACACACACACACACAGGCTGTATCTCTCCTAAGGTTATATATCCGGTACAGAGAAGCTCAGGAAATTAACGGGTAATAGCAATATCCGTTCCTATCTATAGTGGGGGGAAGAAGAAAGTCGGTCTCGGGCAATGCTTCGGCCACCTGCCAACACCATACCGAAATCCTTTATGGAATACTGGCACAAGGGGTGAACACGCGCGCCTCGTTCCTCCTCCCTTCATTGTATGTATGCATTTCCTCCCCATCTCATCGGTTTCGTCTTCCCTCGGCTTGATTTTCGGGAAATCTTCGTAGAGTATATATATATAGTAGGTACATTTCGCGGGATGAAGAGGAGCGCGTCTTGATGGGCTTCTCGATTTTACTGATTCTGTATTCCTCTCAGTTCGATCTCGTTCATTTGGTTCGTGTTGTTATTTACTTACAGCTGATGGTTTCGTTACAGTCTTCCTATTTTATTTTACTGATTGGTAATTATTTTCAATAGTAGGAATACGAAGGATTTTTAATGCGTTATGCCATCATTACAACTGTGAAACTAATTCTTCAGTTAGCAGAATTTCTATTTACTTATATAATTCTAAAATGATTTATGCAAGCGAACTATTATTTCTAGATATTTATTATACAAACATATATATATTCATATGCATATTATATACATTATATACACACAAGCATATATATATATATATATATATATAGATTATATATATATATATATATATATATATATATATATAAAGTATACACACAAATATGCATATCTATATAATTCACAGAGAGAGAGAGAGAGAGAGAGAGAGAGAGAGAGAGAGAGAGAGAGAGAGAGAGAGAGAGAGAGAGAGAGAGAGAGAGAGAGAGAGAATCTCGACCTCAACCACCACTGGAATCCAGCAGGAATCCTTCCAGCGACGAGTGAAAGTAGCCTAAATGCAGTCAAATATCCTCCTGAATAACCCATTTAAGACGTTAATCGAACGGGGCGTTGATTGGCTAATAACTCATCTCCTGAGCAGACACTCTCTCGTCAGCTCCCACCGGCTTAACATTTTATTTTTACCTTTGGAATTGGGGCTGAAATTCCCACTCGTAATTACACTGCCTTTTGGTTCCACCTCTTTCTTTTGACTTTCTTTGTTGGAGTCAAATGGTCGAGTATCTAGCAAAGACAATGGTAAATTTGAGTTTTTATACTCTCGTTAATTTTCTTACGCATGATACTTAGCAAAGGGAATATTTGTTATCTTATTTTTGTGGCAGCATATTAGCCAGTCATTTAGACGCTTATCTCCAAGATGCTAATATTATCCTGTACGAAATTTTACATTTAACAAACCATTTTTTTTGGTAACTTTTAAGATAACAAGATTCTCTATTTTATCTCTCCCTTAAAATATTTTTAATCCAATTCTATATTACTGAAATTCTTTTTTCATAACCCATATGAAATTCGAAAATAAAATAAAATTATTAAGAAAGTAGGCAAGGAATACATGAAGGAACGACGCAGCCTGCTACAGGCCCCACAAGATTTCAATATCATTCTTCCTTCTTATTACCAGCTAAAATTTCAATGGCGCCTCCTTCGACATTCATTTCAGCAGTGTGAATCTCATCCCACCACTCAATTCTGTCGCAGATTAACTGCACAAGCTACTCTGCAATGGAATCCAATCCCTTTACAGCTATCTCTCTCTCTCTCTCTCTCTCTCTCTCTCTCTCTCTCTCTCTCTCGAGTTCGGTGGTTGGTGTTACAGAGCAACCTTCCGACATTTCTCAAGAGATTCTCTCAGCATCTCTTGATCTCACTTTCATTTCTCCATTCTCCGTTTCTCTCACTGTCTCATTCGCTCCTTCTCTATTTTGGAGTTTGAAGGTGGGGCCTCAAGAGCTGTTTAACATTTCTCTCTCTCTCTCTCTCTCTCTCTCTCTCTCTCTCTCTCTCTCTTAACTCTATCTATACCTCTCCCCTCCCTCCCGCTTCTTTCTAATTATGCATCAGACCCTATTCCAATTTTCTCCAGTCACTCGATCATCACTTCAATTTTTTAGTGTTCTTTTATTGAAACCCCTTTTCTCTAGAATACGAAAAATACTACTCTGTGAGTCTGAGGGATCTTACCAAATAAGAAATGCTCCCACACTTCAAAGACGATATTCCAGGAACATAGGATTTCCCTTTTTTTATATCCTTTCAACCGGTATATGAAAAAAAAAATCAATTAGCGCTCCAATCTCTGTGAGTGGATGCGGGATCTTATCAAGGATCA
>NC_087204.1:35771800-35801800 GCF_015104395.2 Macrobrachium nipponense
TTGCATCAAACTTATCAATATTTTTATTCATAACCAAATGTAGCAAATGTTAGCTTGGCCGTTTTTTCATCATAAAACAATGATCTTAGAAGCTTCTGAGATCATTTTACAACAGATAATCGACCCGAGGTTTCACGTTACCTTTAAAGTGCTAAAAATGACCACTTTAGGACTTAGTAAAGGAAATATTATGGTCTAAAAATATATATATAATATTGTCTCTTGCCAAAAGCAATTCACTGATTTTTCTGGAGGTTCAATAAAACTTTATCCAAAAACCGACCTAGATTTTTTTGTATCTTTTATACTAATGGGTAAACCATTCGTTGGTCTATTTATAAAGCTTTCGCGTATTCCTTTCAAAAGGCAATCCTGGAAAATGACTGGTGCAATTTCCACCCATTGTATTACAGGCAAAATGTTCATCCCTCTCTCTCCTCTAGTACAGTTATGCAGATCAGTAATTAAATTTAATAGCACAAGTTTTTGTATATGTATATACCTGTAATCATCATCAACTTTCAAACATGTAGATTAGTATTCTCAGTTTTAACCGTATTGGAAATACAAAAACAATGTGAACGCGCGCGCACACACACACACACACACACACTATATATATGTATATGTATATATATATATATATATATATATATATATATATATATATATATATATATATATATAGTGTGTGTGTGCGCGCGCGTGTGGATGTGTGTACTTATAATTTCATAATAATTCAAGTGGCTTTACATGTATGTATTCACAAATACATACATTCCTGAATATACATATTCATGAGCCCAGCAGAACAAAAGCGCGTTCCGTATTAACAATAATTGCATTATCTCGCACTTCACTTTATCTTAGAACCGTACCTAACTATAACAATACAAAAATAATTCCGTGGTAATATCTGCACGTCCTCCCTCTCTCATTCCAGCCGCCGCCAGCAATTAGCATAATCTCTCAAACAATTCCAGCTTTTCTGACGATAAACAAAAGCAGCAGAAATGCGCGCGCATATATGTGCATTATAACAAACTGAGATAATGACTATAATCTCGTACTAATTTCGGCCTCCAAAATAATCTGGAATATATGGGTAAGTCCGCTAGTTAGTTATGGCAGAGGATGCTGCGACAGAAAGGGAATTTCACGCTGTCAGGAAGTAAATTTAGAATGTGTCCGCTCGCTGCGTTTCTAACGAATTTATATTGTAAATTCACCTTTTATGTAAAGAATGTCCATTGAAGGTTTATTAATGATTTCCCACTGACGCATCTTCTTCACGTGCCTAAACCTGGAGAGCAAAACAATTTTCCTATTTTCTTATTATTCTCAATACCCACGTAACTGGTTCTTAATTGTCGATAAAACTTAACCTGACGCAATCATTCGCCAAATATAAAAGAGCATTCATTATTTTCTACAATTCCAGTGAATGTGTAGTAGCTTAGCGTATTATTTCCCATGAATTTTCTTACAAAATTCATGAGAAGCAAGCAAGCAAATTCTTATCCAAGGAGAGAACTGCTCATTATCCGTGACAGCATCCATGAACAGGCAACATTCCCATCCTTGAACAGCCAGCGTAATAGGGTATGGAATCGGGATGCCCCAAAAAGGATGATCCTAACCAGAGTCCCGGACATTTTATGACCGGCAGAATAGTCCCGGACATTTTATGAGTAGCGTAACTATCTGAGCAGACAGGCCCTCATCTGGCCAGATTACGAAGGCCCAAGCGTCGGCTTAAGCAGGTTGCATTACTTCAAAGTAATACCGCCCAGTAATGGATACAAACGGCTACAATGAACTTGCCCCGTGGGAGCTTTCAGCTCCCGCTCCGCCACACTTTTATCTCGCTTTGGCGAGACTTTAATAGGAACTCAAGTGGTCATATATATACATAAGCCTTGACCTACTTGAAACAATTCTGTCTACACAAAGAATTAGAAAAAAAAAGTGATCTGCAGTTAGCTCACTTCAATTGCTCGTGGAGAAATTAACTGAAATGAAAACTTAAGAGTCTTCATATTCCGTTATTTTTCCCTGGTGCAGAATAGCACAGGAAGGAAAAGTCTTGGGAAAATGAAAACAAAAAAATCCTTCGTACTTGATATTTTGCTTTTGAGCCAGTTTCGTCCAGACAAGGATCTACACAAAGAAGTAAATGAAGGCGAACACATTACAAGAAAACAAATGCAAACAGGTCGATTTAGTTAAAATGTGATGAAAGCAAAACGTAGTTAGTAAAACAGATTGCGTATGCATAAATACAAAAGCAAAACTTCATGTAAAGAGAAAGTGTAGGCTTCCAGCAGAAAATCATTTGCATATAGACAGACGGACACGAGATACATCAAGTAAACTGACCATTTTGACAAACAACAGGAGAGAAACCGACATGCTTGGTTTCGTGCTTTTAATCCAAGGGGTAAAATGAGGGAAATATTAAATACGTGAGAGAATGACAGAATGATAATGATGAGGAATATGATTATGATGAGAGAGTACTTGAGGCACGATAGAATGAGACAGATAGTAGTTACAGGCTACAATGAGGGAGATAACAGATACGCGATAGCAAAAAAAAAAAAAAAAAAAAAAAAAGATACTAGCCAAGTGTTATAATTAGAGAAATACATACTAGATATGTGATCAAATGACGGAGATACTGATTATGTGATATAATGCTGGGGATACTACACACCAAAGCATACAGAATGAGATACTTCGTACAGGATAGCAAGTAGAGAACACAAAACATAACAAGGCAGATACCGGACACAATAAGGAAATTTATACATAGCAAAATAAAGGAGACACATACAAAGAAATACAAGACTTCTAACACAATGGGAGAGACTATGCATAAAATAAGAGAATGAATGAAGACGACGCCAGCCAAAAGCTGCAGATTCTAGAATTACGGGGATGCAAAATTTGCTTATAAAATTAATTACAAATTCAAACGTTTTGATTTAGGAAACGTGGAAAAATGAAAAAGGGAAAAATGTCCCTACCATGTTCGCCTCTCAGTGGCAAGAAATACATAATAAAATTTCTATGGATTTTTTGTTAAGAACTAAAAGGAGCATATGAAAATGAAAGAGAGCAATTATCTGATGCAAAACCAAACAGGGAAATTAATTTGTCAAGTATAAAATTTACCAAAACTGAAAAGTATATCACAATTATAATTGGCTATTTGTGTTGATTGTATTAAATGGCGTCAAAAATATGTTGTCTAACGATCACAATAGGTACGCAATCTTTGAAGAAATTCTAAGTACAGTACTTGTATACCAAAAAAAAGTATTTTGGTAAATATGCTTAAATATTACCCCCAAACAAAAACTATTCGCTTAAGAACGTTCCTGCAACCTGGTATCATTCGGAAAGTATTCTCTTCTATTCAATTATCCGGTATATATATATATATATATATATATATATAATATATATATATATATATATATATATATATACATATATATATATACTATATATATATATATATATATATATATATATATATATATATATATATTATATATATAATTTACATATTGTGTGTGCGTGTATTCTCCAGTTGCATTACACTACGAATAGAATAAAAGAAAATCGGTCCATTCCAGACGTTTGGGTATACTCTTAAACAATTTAAATGAAAATTATTGGGGGGTGGGTGGGGTAATCGGTCCCGGGAGATGAATGTCAGGTGCTACTTATAAAAGAAAAGTAAAGAATTATTCCGAATGTAAAGTTGAGTGTCTCGTTCAATGTATTATGTATGAGAGAGAGAGAGAGAGAGAGAGAGAGAGAGAGAGAGAGAGAGAGAGAGAGAGAGAGAGAGGGATTGTTGTAATCACATGACTGTGAACACGGGTATAGTGAAATCCGTAAAGGAAGGAACCAAAACAATTTTCGTCCTTCAACAAAAAAATTTTGGTAAAATTGTTATCTAATGCAAATTAAACTTTCCTGAGTATTTGCTGTCTGCTGAGAGAGAGAGAGAGAGAGAGAGAGAGAGAGAGAGAGAGAGAGCTTCTTCCCAAAGAGAGGGATACTATCATGCATAATTTGTCCTGAACCCACAGGCGACATTTAAGTGATATGACACTGACATGACGTCCTCTTGAATCCCTCAAAGCGTCACAAGTAACAAGGGCGTAAACCTTCAGGCTCATATCGTATGGAAACCGCAGAAAAAGGAGTTCATCTTTATATCCCCCTCCTATCTATATTCCATTTTCGCAGCTGTTGTTTTTGTTGATTATGGTGTTGTTATTGGGAATGGGTCTTCGTCCCTCCTTTCTGTTTGCAACAACAGCGAACATGTCCGCCATATCCTTCATCCCAGGCCAGGTGTTGTTTTTTATTATTTGCCTTTGCTGCTATTGTTGACAATCGCCTTCACTTAACATCACAGCTTGTTGTTTATTTTTGTGGTTTCGATCGTTTCACTGTTCCACCGCTCTATCTACCTTTATATATTATATATATATATATATATATATATATATATATATATATATATATATATATATATATATATGTATGTATGTATGTATATTATATATACACATCTCCATCTTTTCCAACTTCGATCAAACACACCGTCCTCTGACGATTGGTTGTCTCTCAAATCTTCTCTAACTACATCCATCCACCTTCGCATCACTCTCCTCCCTACATTACGTCTCATCCCTTCTCATCACATGGCCACACCACTGTGGTTCTCTTTCCTGGGCCTTTGAATGTTCTACGACTTTAGTGGTCCTCTTATTCTTTCATTTTTGATCCAGTCCTTTCCTGTTACTCCGCACATACACCTCAGCATTTTCATACACACACACACACACACACACACACACACACACACATATATATATATATATATATATATATATATATATTATATATATTATAATAATGATTAGTAAAATTGTTGTTACAACAGAATTCCATCTAATAAAAGGGGCCGGGGCCAATAAAAAACACCAAAATATGGAAAGAAAGTAATTCATTTCCATATTTTGGGCTTTTATGGGCTCATTTTATTATTATTATTGTTATTATTATTATTATTATTATTATTATTATTATTATTATTATTATTATTATTATTATTATTATTATTATATATATATATAAATATATATTATATAAATATATATATATATATATATATATATATATATATATATATATACATAATATATATGTGTGTGTGTATATATATAAATAATGTATTGCATACCTTGCCATTAGAGAATCCGCCGGTAGATAATACTACCCTCCCAGGTTTAATAAGAGATTTTGGAGTGCGATCGCTAGCCCCACAGCCCTCTCCACCTTAGCTGCAACCTATCAGAGTGTGCTTTTGCTTGTGCTTCCATTGAGAATCCTAGTTTCCTTCAACACTGAAGTGGTTCTGAAGTTTAATGGTGGACATGATGACGATGGTGTTGGTTACTGTCACAATGATGTTGAAAGTGCCTTTTAGAGCATGCCATTAAGGCTGTGGTATTTTATCAAAAGGGCGCCATTCGGTGGCCTTCCATTCGTGATTTGTTCGCACACCTTAAAAGTGAACTAATAATAACAAAAAATATTAACCAAGGACCTTAAACTATGCCGTAGCGCCAATAATATATAGTACCTCAAGTTATAATGAGAAAAAAGTCATCTTCAGAATATACTGGAGAAACAGAAAAGACAACAGCAGTAGTTGTAGCAGCAGCTAAATTGTCTTCTACCTGAAATTATTTTCTGAGTACAAATTGGGTACTGATTTGATGCTGATTACATTTTCAGAGTGATATTTGCAAACACTTCCTTGAGACAAATGATTCTTGTGCATTTTAGACCCAATAGTAATGATAATAATAGTAATAATAATTATTATTATTATTTTGCATTCAAATCAATATGTCTTACTTTTTTAATTCAATGATATTGTTTTTGGAATTTTTATTTAGTTTAATGTTAATGATAAAATAACAAAAACAGCACCAACAACAATAATAATCACCGTTATTAACATCATAAAAAGGATACCAATCTTCATACAATAATGATAATAATCACAGACCCAATAATAATAATAATAATACCGTGCAACTGCAGCGGCGTTAAATGGCTTAATCAAGGAGTAAGATTTGCATAATTCCTGCAACGTAATCTATAAGTGCAGCTGTTATAAAAAGCGTACCGGCACTCCCCTAATCCCGAGAGGATTATAAAACGAAAATATTTCCCTGCGTTCATTAAGCATAAATACCTATTACAAACTCTTGTTATAACGTTACACTTTGTCATATATAGATAAAAACATATACGTTATATACAATACACACATGAATATATATATATATATATATATATATATATATATATATATATATATATATATATATATATATATATGTATGTATGTATGTATGTGTGTATATATAGCAAACCACAATTTGTTCATTAATGAATTACGATTGAAACCGTGTGTCATGTCAAAAAAACCCAAAATATCAGCTTCTTCAGACACCTAGACTGAAGGTTCATCAGCATCGTGATGAATACCCAACTACCCACCGGGCACAATTGGCAACTCTGTTTCATCTTATTCATTACGCATATACTCTGATCCTTCGCCTCCCCATGTCTTGTTGCTGTTCCTACATTATACAGCTTTTACCCAAGCTACTGTCCTCATTCCTTTCTATTCTTACAATGTGACCGAATCATCTGAAAGCTCTATGATCTAGTATTGTTAATAAACAGATCTTTTACACTCAAATTCTTCGTACCTCTACTAGTATACGTGTCGTCCTTTTTCACTCCCTCTTCCTACTCAACCCAAGACATACATAAATGGCATTTCAGCGTTCTTTTGTAATAGAATAAAAAAAATGGATAAGAATGTATATTCACGCGAATAAACCCTAAAGCTGATACAAAGCATTTACTACTCAAGCATGATAAGCCGAAGACAATGTAAACAGATGGCAAAGTTGAGCAATGCATACAAAAGCAATTAATCTCAAATGCTTTTCCTGCCTCTCGCATGTAGCATCATTCATACATTTCCACTTAAGATTCCTTGGACAATCTTCTTTACCACAGCTTTAGCAGAGACCCTAATGCTTACTTCCCTTGCTTTATTTATTTCATAATTCATTTTCTTCATGCTACTTTCCTTTTCACCACTTACTCACATAAGGGACGGACCTCTTCCATTCTTCCACCAGTCGTATTAACATTAATTGTTCTTCCTGGTTTCCATTGGCAGACATTACCCAGATTAAATGTATCTGGGTCCTTCCAGATATTGCTTATTACAAATCCAGCGTGAATGTGTGATGTTTTCTGCTATTTCCCAGTTCAGATCCGTCTTAACGGGGAAGAAAGAGAAAGAAAATAAGAAATTTCTCTCATGAAAATTCTCCTCACATACGAATAGTCTTGAGCGATTAGCTCCATAACCCATTTTATCATTTTCCTCCTCTTTTGCAATTTAAGAATATGAATGAAATCGCCATATGAGGAAAAAAAATTCAAGAAGTCATACCATTAAGGAAATGAACGGTGACACCATACACTAAAAACATCTAAAAAGTGTGACCTTGTCGAAAAAAAAGGAAAAGATACAGATATTAGTATTTGGATAAATTAAAATATAAAAAAACGTAAAAAAAGATCCGAAATGAAAATTGTGACAGATAAAGAAAAAGAGAAACGACACATGAAAATGTTACAGATTAGAAAAGAGCTGAAAAGAATGCCTTTATAAAAGTCTAATAACCAGAGATGATATTTTTGGCACCTTCAAATGTCAGTGCTAAACAGCTGCATCGTTCACGAAAGAATTTCAAATCGATCACCCAAAAAAGAAAGAAGAAAGAGATATTGGAAAGAAGGAAAAATACAGGAAAATAAACAATGGCGACTGAAAAACGGTAAAAATACAAGAAAAAGAAACACATGCGATTGGAAAAATCCTCATTGGCGACTAAGAAAAAATGGTGAAAAACAGAGCTACTGCAAATAGAAAATAAAAAAACTCAAGTCGTGCATATATCATCGCCACTGTGACCTATCTCCAGAATGAGGGTGAAGCATAAAAATGAAAAGGCTCCATACGTATTCGCGCTTTGAGGCCAAACACCGTCCGACCCCCATGTGATGGCGCTATTCAAAGAGAGGTAAAGAAAAAAACGAAAATAAATAAGTTAGCGTCGAAAATAAGCCTCTGAAATGTCAGGGCAGGGAAAAAATCGCAGATAAACGGATTAAACTTCCTTTCAGAAGCGCGAAATATCGGAGCCTGTGATTCTCGCTAAACGAGTCAAAATCCCCAATGATCAATCACCTCGTAAGGGGACTATTGGTAACTGGGCAACCGGCCTACGGTTATAGTGACGTAGGGGGCCTATGGGCACGAGACCTAGGGGCACGGGACCCAGGGACCCTATGATACTAGGGAAAGGTAGAAGCTGCTATTGCTACCGGAGTACTGCTAGAGTTGCTTGCCTTTTTTTCCACTTCCCAGTGATCCGTGACGCGCTGCTACTTGTCAGAAATGGGCTACGGTGGTTAGTCGCTGACTATTGCTACTGAACGGCTGATACTAGTGCTTACTCTTCTCCCTTTTCCAATGATTTGAAACGCACTGCTACTCGTCAAAAATACAAAATGAGGACAGCGCTCGACAACAAATAAAAAAAACTTCAGAATGGTGCTGACTTTTGCTTATGATAATCAAACAGATTTTGTAACGAGAGAGAGAGAGAGAGGCTGATGATGTGATCAGGTCAAGTGATTTTCAGCGATTCGTAGCGGGCGATGGGAAACGAGAGGATGGCGACCATTCTGCAAGAGTGATGAGAACAGACTTACTTATTAAATGAAATAACTAACTATCTGTCTGATAGGCAGATAGCATTCCAGTTGTCTCGCAGGTCATCACTTCTTGAAAAGAATTTGAGCTCTGTCTAATCGCGTAAAATTCAAACTAAGTAGTTGAAAACATTATTTACTTTCCGTAATTTTCCACTTTTTTATAAAAGCTCATTAAAGGTTGGAACTTCGTTGAACGGCAGAAAACACCATCAATTCCGAATTTATCGTTTCTCCGAAACTGAACTTGGAGTTATTAAATTCACCATTATGAGAGAGCATCGCAAAGGCTCTGGTGTTGGCATATGATTGGACATTGATAGTGAAGTGAAGTGAATAATGTAAAAAAAAAAAATTCCACTTAAAATGAAGACGTTCAAAGAGATATCCTTTTCCAATTGGCATTTTTTTGCCATTTTCTATAATACAACCACCCTGAACACGTCCAAGTCAAAATCATCTTTCGAATAATTAGTGGACAACAAGATTTCTTTCTATTAAATTCATTAAGAAATGATGTGTGTTCGGAATGATAATAAACAAAATAATAATATGGATGTGAGCATAAAACTTTATCATATTGATAAAGAAGTTGACCATAATACTAATTTCATTCGGCCTTCAGTGGAAATAAAGTACAAGGGATAATATACATAAAATACTTAACAAATAAAATACCTAATCCCAGATTATGCACTGTACTTTAGGTTTAACCAAAAACCCAGTAAAAAATGCGCCGAAGTTTTTTCGGCACGATCGAGTTTTCAGTACAGTGTATGCGCCATCGCCCATGAAGCTTTCAGCCACGGCCCGGTGGTGGTCTGTACCATAGCGTTGCCGGGCGCACGATTATGGCTAACTCCAACCTTAAATAAAATAGAAACTACTGCGGCTAGAGGGCTGCAATTTGGTATATTTGATGATCGGAGGGTGGATGATCAACATACCAATTTCTAGCCTTCTGGCCTCAGTAGTGTTTTAGATCTAAGGGCGGACAGGAAAAGTGAGGACGGACAGACAAAGGCATCACAAGAGTTTTCTTTTACAGAAAACTAAAAGCTAATAAGGTATACATGTAATTCATAAAAAATAATATATCTACGTGGTGTACTAGATAAATACTAAGAGATATTGGCAAAAAGGTGAGAGTAGGTGACAGACCTTAGGGAGTCAACAATACTATCACCCTCTAAAAACTTCGGTTCGGTCTCCTGATTTATATATTGCTTGTTACATAAACTATTTACAAATGACATTTGGTTTCTGGGACACCTACGCATAGTAGACGGTAGATAGGAGGTGTCTTTCACCTCATGAACAGTGAAATGGAGAAAATATCCGTAGTAAATGTATTGTGTTTTAATATATTTAATTCATAAATATTTTGGTTGTTATCTCTGATGACAATGATGATGAAAATGATTACGTGACTTCTATTACTATGTCACGATTTGTCAATATTAAGATCGAAGTTAAACGTACTTATCTGTAAACACAGAAAATAAATCAAAACAGAAAAACGTAGTGCAATATGCCCAGGGGCACAGGATTTCCGTAATTTAAAAGGAATGGGCAGGGAGGGAAGAAGATAAAAATGAAAATAAGAAAAGCAGGAGCTGAGAGACATAATGTACCAGAATGAAGGTAACGAAGGCGAATAACTCAAGTGGATTTGTCATGATGGATGTGAATCAGCTGTGATTAGGGATAATTTCGCGGACGAGGTCTTAACTGAGCAATCCAAAGGATGACTACGTCTCTCTCTCTCTCTCTCTCTCTCTCTCTCTCTCTCTCTCTCTCTCTCTCTCTCTCACTCTTTCTCTCTCTCTCTCTCTCTCTCTCTCTCAGATTCATCACTAAAACTGTCGGCTTTCGTAGGTATCTTTCAATATGAGATAGACCTGATGGTAAAAAAAGATGTGAAGAATCAGTATGTATATATATATATATATATATATATATATATATATATATATATATATATATATATACACATACTGATTCTTCCAGGTATATTTCTTCACATCTTTTAACTTCGATCTGAATGATGACAATCGTGACATAGTAATAGAAGTCACGTCATCATTTTCATCATCATTGTCATCAAGAGGATAATAACCAAAATATTTATGAATTAAATATATATACTATATATATAATAATATATATATAAATAATATATATAGAATTGTATATATACATATAAATATATATAGTTCTGTAAATGAGACAAAATACACGAGACAGAAATACGAAACTATACCATGTATATATATCGATATATAATATATATATATATATATATATAATATATATATATATCTATATATATATATATATATATAACACAGTATATACAAATATTGATATATATATATATAATATAAAATAAATTTACATATATAATAACTATATAAGGGGATATATATATATATATGTTCTAAAATGAGACAAAATACACAAGAAGAAAATAAACGAACTATACCATTGTATATATATATATATATATATATATATAATTATATATAAAATATATAATCCTTCATAATATATATATTAAAAATTAATTAATAACTTCCTCTTGGGGTTTTGGAACCACCTGCCACTGAAGCGGTAGGCCTACGCTTAATCTACTCAGCTATAAGGCCCAGAGCAATAACTGAAGGAGAACCAAATTTGCAACTAAATATGCAAATGTATGCGATACTGCCGGCTTGTGTATTTATGTTTATGTATTGCATAAGTGTGTATATGTATATTATATAATGTATATATAAATATAATTTTCCTGTTAAAATTACCATTTTGTAATGCAAATTAATATTTCCCTCAGATACGATTTATTTCAGCGTTAATGAAAAAATGATCCAAAACTGTTCTACGATACAAGGAATAACACTGGCAAATATAACAATGCGTTTGGCCGCCTCTGACTGTAGTCTGTAGAACTGAATCAATCAATCAGTTGTCACCCAATGTGAATAGACAACGGCCTCTGACCCAACACTACAGTGGTTTCTGATCTATGACAATGGTCCAGAAGATGACAGCGCGGACGCCGCTTTTGTCGAAACAGAATGTGTGTTGCGCCACTAAACCTGACGCTTAAATGACGGGCCAAGATTATACCTCAGTACCACCAGAGTCCATGCAGCTGTCTGTCACTTGTGCTTCATTTAGAAAGTCCTCAGGCCGTTCACAGCGCACTATACATACAAAAACTCGAACCTTCTCCTGGCTCCGCTCAATAAGTCAACTATTTTGGGGCAGTTTCCTAAAATCGTCAGATAGATATTGGAGGGAATGCATCAGTTCTTCACAGATCATCGTTAATTAAGTGAATAGTCATGTTAATTCCATAATATTTTAAACCAATAATAAAACAGAGCTAAAAATAATGCAAAAATTATTAAAAGATATTAAAAGAAGTAAAATTCAAATGAACGTGTACCTCAAAGCATGAGGGAGAAATAGCATTAATAGATATGAGAAAACTAAAACAAAAAAACTAGCAAAACACACTTCTAACGTAAACACTATGGAGAAAATTTCAATGCAAAAACGAATCGAAAGCGAATATTATACATAAAACCAACTGGACAAAAATGGGTATTTTTCACTTGTTACCAAATGGTTATATACTGTATATCATATTTTATATTTTCATCATTTACAATTGTTATAGATATACAGGTCACACTGAGTATGTAGATTGAAATGCGCTTGGCTTTCTGTTTCTTCGAGTACGATACATGCTTAGTTTATACTGGACTTTAAATACACTATTCTCTCTCTCTCCTCTCTCTATCTCTCTCTCTCTCTCTCTCTCTCACTCTCTCTCTCTCTCTCTCTCTTCGTATGGTGTGTGCGCACACATAAAAATAGACGCACACACATAAAAATGGACGCAAACACATAAAAGTAAATAAATATATATAATATACATGCATACATTCATACATGTAAGAACTACAGTTAACAACGATCGGCCATTATTGAATAACCGAAGCTTACTGAGAGTAAGCGGGCAGACGATAATCCTCCGTCTAATATTAGTAAGAAAGAGCGTTGCTCTCACAACCCATCCCTCAAATTGCGACGGGGGAGAAATATTCCAATATCGAATGCGGGATGATAAAGAAGAGAAAACGAGCCTCTAAGTGCCGAGTCTTGTGCTTTCATGCACACCCGCATGAATGCATGCAAAGGAAAATGTCTCTAAAATCACAGACAGTCACGCAGAGAGAGAGAGAGAGAGAGAGAAGCTGGATGGAATCATGCGGGTAATACTAAAGATGAACAGATAATTTTATAGCGGTGTATGACAACTAATGATAATTTTGCCGCCACCCTCCAAAAAAAAAAAATTAAGCAGTTTGAAAGACAGACAGACAGACATACGGAGGAAACTTCAATAATAAGTGAGGATAACAACAAAATCACAGCGCTCAATAAACATACAAATTGATATATAATCAAATAAAGCAGTTACGTTGCAGATATAATGATATACAAATTCGCGTAAACAGACTAATGAAATGCAATTTATATTTATTTCTACACAAACGCAAGTAGGAAGAAAAATGACATAAGTCTACAGAGACTAAAACAAACACATTCTTTCTTTAGTTACTATATTATTTACTATATATATATATATATATTATATATATATATACTATATCATATATATATATTTACAGAAATATATACGCATATAATACATATACGATATACTCATATATATATATATTAGATACATATATATAAATATATATATATATATATATAAATATCTATATCATATATATATATATATACACACATATATACGCACTATAACATATATATAATTATATATATATATCATTATATATATATATATATATATATATATAGATACATATATCACCACATTAATGCAAAAGAAACAAGCATAGCTACCTAATTATAAAAAATTCTATAAAACAACCGAACACAAAACGCCATCTAACACTGACACCCAAACTTAAATGCATCAGCATTCAAAGAATTATTTGGTTTAGGACTGCTAAAACTGGCGCCGCAACAAGTAATAGAGTTTTCTGGACAGCGTATAATACTATATGAAACTCTCAGCCGCGGCTCATGAAACTTTCAGCCACGGCCCGATGGTGGACTGTGTTGTGGGCAATTAAAGTGCCTAACGCGCGATCATGGCTAACTTTACCTTATATAAAATAAAAAATAAAAACTACGAAGACTAAAGGGCTGCAATTTATTATATGTCGTTATTTGAGGGTGGATCATCAACATACCAATTTGCAGCTCTCTAGCCTCAGTAGTATTTAAGATCTGAGGGCGGACAGACAGACAAACGCTATCTCAGTAGTTTTATTTTTTACAGAAAACAAAAAAGCACATATGGTATTCGTATACAAAAACAAAAACTTAAAAAATAACCTTCCTTCACAAGCCCATTTACAGACCACCAGTTATATCAAGCAAGGAAAAGAACCTGAAAGCAAAGCTTTCAAAAATCGCATGCCCAAGGAACATTGCTTGTAGCGCTTAAGGCGCCCACAAACTTACGGGACGTCAGGGCCATTAAGGGCTCGGATCAGGGGCATGTTACTTATGGTAAACGATGCCAACGACCTTGACGGCAATCACAGGGAGGGTATATATGTAACATAATGGCATGGCGCTGTTTGCTGTGTCAAATATCACTTTCATCTGTGCACAGAACTGACTTTCACTGTTTATTTTGCCCTTCATCTTCTGGGTAACGAATCACGTTATTATTAAAAATTAGGAAAATAAGATATTGTATATATACAATAATATATATATATATATATATATATATATATATATATATATATATATATAATATATATATATATATATATATATATATATATATATATATATATATATATATATATATATATATATACATATATATCTAATCTATATATATATGTATATATATATATATATATATATATATATCTATATATATATATATATATAAATATATATACATACACGCACTACTGTTTTATGCAAACCCACCAGCATGAAAGAGCGAACACAAAGCGTTTTTGTAAGATGTTTTATTTTACTTCTTTATCCCAAGAGAAAGATGTAGGTCACTTTTCCCCACATACCACATATCTCAGATTCCTTCCTAATGTCTCCCCTACCGTAAAAAAGACGTTGAAAAAAGCTGCCTATCCATCAAAGTTAACATTATTATCATAACAACGGCATTCGTCGCAAAATGAGAGCCACCACTCGACGAGGGTTGGGTAAGGAAGCTTACTGCAGATGTTGCTATAGTACTCGACCGGATTCATTTGAATATTCCACTTCAGGGCACAAAATGGCTTGTCGGAAATCATAACATTAAGTTCGTGGGTACAAGAATGCTGAAGTATTCAGTCTTCATAAAACTGTCCATTTACCACCACACGCAAGGACAACTCCATATCTCTCTCTTTCTTCTCTCTCTCTCTCTCTCTCTCTCTCGCTCTCGTCTCTCCTCTCCTCTCTCTCTCTCTCTCCTCTTCTAAGGACAGAAAAACCATTACACAAGACTTAACACGCGTACACACTAACACTAGAGGACTGATATTCAGGGGATGAACCGCAGTGACAGCTAGTGCTAACAGTTGGAAAACAGAAATGTATTTCCATCACAATGCCAAGTTATATAGTTCCGTGCGCCAGATTCAAAACCCAAAACCATCACCCGCCCACCTCAGTTTGGACGCCCCCAAAATATTCCTCAATCTAAACTCTTCCTCGAAGTAACTTCCCCCTCCCGACGTCCTCCTCAATACTCCCCCCCTTCCCTTTCCGACCATCATCCATATCTCTATTCCTTCTCCTTCTCTCCCACGTTTTCATCGCCATCCTGTTTTCCGGCGAAGTTGCCGAAATTGCTGACAGTCGCACTTCATTCTGGGGACTAAGTTGCAGCCGACTGAAAACACATTCTGAATAGTTCAGGCCGAGATATATAAAAAAAGAAAAAAAAAAGCACAGAGTCGTCAAAACAAGGAGCAACGACTTCACGGAACGAGATTCTCGAAAATTCTTTCCAGTAGAAAACAAGGTCGTGGGGCGAGGGGTTCTGGAAGCTCCTTATCAGCAAGAGACGTCTTCGCAATAGAATTCTTGAAGCAATCCACGGGACGTAGTTCTAGGAGCTTCCTCCTTCCAGCAGAAGACATAACAGAAAGAGGTGCTAGAAAGTTAGCCTTTCCAGCGTGGGACGATTTCTCATCCTGAGAAGTTCTGGAAGCTCCGTCTTTTCAGCCGTAAATGACTAAGTGGGACAAGGTGCTGACAGCTTCTTTCGAGCGGAAGAAAGCTTTTTCCTTTCATCAGTGGATGACTTCTGATGACGTAGGTCTGGAAACTACTTCTTTCAAGCAGTATAGTACTTCAGTAGCGTCATCATTCCAGTGAGAGACAACTTCGCCGTTAAGGGTTCTGAGGGCGTCTTTCCAGCAGACATAACTTCTTAGGACGTAATTCTGGAAGCTTATTCCTTTAAACAGGAGACGGCTTAACAAGTTTTTCTGGGCCTTTTTTTTTCAGTTTGGGATGACTTGGACAAGGTTCTTAAAGCTACTTCTTACCAGCGGGAGATAACTCTGAAACATGAGGTTCTGGAAGCTACTTCTTTCAGGCGGGAAACGAACTTGCAAGATGAGATGCTTTCTTCTTCCAACACGAGATAACATTGCAACAGAAAATCAAGAAACTCCTTCCCACTCAGAGAGGACTTCGAAGGACGATGCCTGGGAAGTCTTTTCCTCAAAAGTTCGACTTTTCTTCGAAAAACGACTCGTGGCTGTTGAATAATTTTTGTTTTTGGTTGGCGCCGGCAAAGATGGCCAAGCAATTCGGCTTAGAACGACGTTAGACTGACAAAATGTTTCAAAACCTATACAATTCCCTCTTGACACATCATCAGCTTGAGAGAGAGAGAGAGAGAGAGAGAGAGAGAGAGAGAGAGAGAGAGAGAGAGAGAGAGAGAGAGCCATCTTTATTGTTTATCCTCTGGCAGGAAAATCAAAACTACAGGAAAGAGTATTTCGGTAGAAATTCTACACAAGCATAATTTCTCTCTCTCTCTCTCTCTCTCTCTCTCTCTCTCTCTCTCTCTCTCTCTCTCTCTCTCTCTCAGACTGTTTCTCTCTCTCAATCCCATCACATTCGCAGAAAAAAACTATATAGAAAAATTCCGCTTTAAATACTGCATACAAAAGAGCATTATCTCGGTCAATTATTCTCCGGTTCTGTTGTCCTGTTGTTCGGGGGAAAAATATTTCGGCCGTGAAATATAGGCAGCCTCCCTACCCCGCTGCATACACAATATGCTCCAAGAGTTGTATAAACAATGCAGTAAAACATTTCTCTTTTGGCAGAGCAAGCCCTAATCTCTTTTCGAAATACTTTTCTGCTCGCGGCTCAATGTGCTATGTGTAAAATTTTGACGAAAAACATTGATAACTACACGAGTGTAGACATATATATGTATGTGTATGTGTATATATATATATATATATATATATATATATATATATATATATATATTATATATATAATATATATCTATATATATAGATGAGAGAGAGAGAGAGAGAGAGAGAGAGAGAGAGAGAGAGAGAACGAAATCTTGGCTGTGACCCTTTTGATAGGTAAGAAAAATTTACTACAGATCCTGGTTAGATTTTTCGTGAAACTTTAAAAATGCTTGTGATACCATACGTAAGGTTCTGTTCTAGGGACGTAGGGTTAGCAGTGACATTGTAATGAATGAACCAAACAAAAACCGCTTTCAGTTTTCTTCTGAAGATTGAAAAAGAAACCCACAAAATCACTGTGTATAACGTGTTTACTTTATAAGTTATTTACTCGAGTGTGGAGTAAAATAAAATGCAAATACTTATAAGTAAACACGTTATACACAGTGATTTTGTGGGTTTCTTTTTCATTGATGTTCATGAAAATATCAATAAATGTTCACAAAGTATTACGAAATTGGTCAGTAAACTGACGGTAACACTATTTATGAGGCTTTTCATTTAGGACTGTTATCATGCTGATAAAGAAGGCAAATCCAGGGCATCAAACTGGCAATTTCATGTAAAGAACTTGAATTTTTGACATACATGCGATTATGAGAGGTATACTTTAAATTACTTGACAACATGTATTTTAAAAATTTTTATGTCATCCCCACATTATACCAACACACACACACACGACACACACACACAAACACATATATATATATATTATAGATATAGATATCATAATTATATATATTATAATAATATATATATAATATATATATATCATATATATATATATATATATAATATATATATATATATATATAATATATTACATAACATATATACATAACATACATACATAATATATATAATATCTATTAAATATATATTATACTATATATATGCTTAAAAAATCACAGTAGATGCACGTGACTTCATAAATAAGCGAATACCACGGGAAATGATAGACAGGAATCCAAGCGCTTTCGTCTTTATTCAGACATCGTCAAGTAGCTCCTTGACGATGTCTGAATAAAGACGAAAGCGCTGGATTCCTGTCTATCATTTCCCGTGGTATTCGCTTATATATATATATACATATATATATATATATCTACACATATGTGTGTGTATGTGTGTGCATACAGTGTGTATATACATACAACCAAACATACATACACACACACACATATATTCCTAGTAAATTTTTTCTAAATTCATGACTCTCTTATCAATCATAAAAAGCATTTAATTCAGATATAGTGCCCAACATGAAGAATCTGAATTACATGCTTTTCATAATTAGTTTGTAAAGAGTTAGGTGAAAAAGTGCTGTTTATATTAAATAAATCACTATAATTACGGTCCTCAACTTTGTAATTATATTTCTACAATACAATAGACAGAATTTTATAACATACCTATGATATCAAAAACATTTTGTAATGAAAGTACTTTTTCAAAGTATAACATTCATTTGCAACGTAAAGTAGAAATAAATATAATTTATCATAAATAAAGCATATCAAAAGGAACCAAAACTAATAAAAAAACTGTAGAAACCTAAACGTGAAGCAAAATTAATCAAGCAAATGAACGTAAACGCCTCTTCCTTTCATTGCGCAAACATTGCACGCTTTTAATGAAACAACAGTAAATATCACCGCAACCTTGACATTTGCAACAGCCATACTTCTTGCTTAACTAAATAGCTCAAAATTCGCAATTAAGGGGATGTAACATAAACAGTTATAACGGTTACATTATTCGGACTCTCTCTCCTCTCTTCTCTCTCTCTCTCTCTCTCTCTATCTCTCTCTCTCTCTATCCTCCTCTCTCCTCTCTCTCTTTTATATATATATATTATATATATATATATATATATATATATATATATATATATATATATATATATATATATATATATATATATATCTTATTTGATACTTCCATTACAAAGCTATGCAACTGAAACTGTAATACACATGTAGAAGCAATTGCTAACGATATGTATATATATATATATATATATATATATATATATATATATATATATATATATATATATATATATGTATAACAGAATCACGAAAGTTAGGAACGTGATAAATCCATAAATAAAGATAAAGTGCCACGAAGGAAAAATAAACGAAGGAGTCTGCGAGATCTTTCGGCTGAAAAGCCCTTTACTGAAGCAGCTACTGACAAAAATACGAGAAAAGACAATACAAGAAGGTTCGTATAACTGACAGATAGGGATTATAAAAGGATTAGTGCCTAGAATCCGACACACCTGGAAGATAAGAAACCTTCTCAAACAAGCATAAACAAAGGGTGCAATTAAAGGTTTAAGACAATCATCTCAGATACAATCTCCAGACAATTAAAGGATTATAGGTGACAGCTATACGGAACCTGGTAGACAAAACCATATTCACAAAAAATGACGACATACATTACAATAAATTTTTTTTTTTTTAATACTCTAAGGCAACTGATTTTTATTTAAGCCAGTAATTATATATATTTGAGGTCATTCTTAAACATGTTACAGATACAAGGGTCTAAAATGAAAAAGGCCACGACTAACATTGAAATTACAATGAAAAGTAAGTTGTATTAAAGCAGATTCTAAAAGATTTCGTGATAAGACATCTCTTGACCGTGCAATTACTGAACTGTCAATCCAATTAATTCGGTGGTTGTTTTCACTTAAATGAATAAATAATGCATTAGATTTTTGCCCAGTTTTACAGAGTATTTATGCTGGCTTAGCCTTACTTCTAAGCCCTTGCTCGACTGTCCGAGGTAGAATGAGGACAATCCATACATGGAATTTTATATATTATGTTGTTGCTTTCTCTGGGGCCATTTTTTATTAACATTCTTTTTAGTGTGTTATTATAGGAAGAAACAAGGTTGACATTAAAAGCTTTTAACAATGGTTTAATGGTTTCAAATCCGTTAAAATAAGGCAAACTGAGAATGTTCTTAGAATTTTCTTTCTGTGTGTTGTTTTCAGTATAAAACTTTTTGTGGCTTTATTATAACAAATGTCTAATATATGTGAAGGATAGCATAAATCTTTCCTATTTTTCTTATGTATTCAATTTCTTGATCCAAATATTGTGGACTGACAATTCGTAATGCTCGTAAAAACATAGAGGAAAAAAAATTGATATTTTTTATATTAAGATGGTGGCCTGAGAAGAAATGAACATAAGTTAAGTTGTTAGTCGGTTTCCTATAAATACTGAATTTACATTGAAATGGTTCTCTATGTATCAAAACATCTAAGAAAGGGAGGCAATTGTCTTTTTCTAATTCTAGAGTAAACTTAATCGATGGTACCTGGTTATTTAATTTAGAGAGTAAATCATTTACATCAATACCGACAGGAAGAACAGCTAAACAATCATCAACGTAACGATACCACTTTACGGGAATATGAATGATATTAGGTAAGTAGCGTTTTTCGAAGAATTCCATATACAGGTTTGAGAGCAATGGTGATAAAGGATTTCCCATTGCCATGCCAAAAATTTGTTGATAAAATTCACCATTGAATATAAACTTACAATCACAAATGCACAAACTCGTGAGTGAAATAATGTGACTTATAGGTAGAGGTAATTCATGCTGAGTTAGTTCATTGCTAAGATATTCTAAATAGAGTCTATAGGGGACTTTAGTAAAAAGAGAACATACGTCAAAACTAACGAATCTATCAGTATGCAAAGAGCAATTTTGTATAATCTATCAACTAAATCTAGAGAATTATATATATGAGAATCGGAGATGGTTCCAAGTAACGGGGACAAGATCTTAGTGATATATTTCGAGAGTTTATATGAAATTGAACCAACAGTACTGATAATAGGCCGCATAGGGTTATTTTCTTTGTGCGTTTTGACTAATCCATATAAGTAAGGTAGCGAAGGAGAATTGACTGACAATTTGCCTAGTAGTTCTGTTTTATCTTTAAGGATACTTTTCACTATGCTGATCTCGCAGACTCCTTCGTTTATTTTTCCTTCGTGGCATTTATCTTTATTTATGGATTTATCACGTTCCTAACTTTCGTGATTCTGTTATACATAATGAGGGCCACGTTTACTTTCGCTATCCTGTTTCCTCTTTTGAGATGTGTTGTCACTACCTTCTCCAAGTCTCTTGTGGCTGCACATTCAACCAGAATTCGTCTTAAGTTCCTGAAGAAGTGCCTTTCTGAACAAGTGCTCCCTAAATCCTTGCTGCCACGCCGTCTAAGAAGATATGACAATCACCCATTCAATGAATTTAGTGCCATGATGTTGAAACAGCACATAGCAGCCGCCAAGCAAGAAGAGAAAGAAAAATTCAAGGAACTGGAAAGAACAAGGATCTCTTTCAATCATTCTATCCCGGCTGATTGGAAGGACTCGCTGCGACGGGAAATTTACGAAAAACTACGTAGGACTACAGATGCCCTGAAAAGGAAACTCGACAGAAAACTAAAAAATCTTATTGATAGCAGTGATTGGACTAATTGTCACGTCAAGATTGTGTTGTTAACTTATCTAGTAAAACAATAAGTGAAAATGTTGTGAGTGCGCTTGGATATGGTTTATCTTTCTTTGCAACAAGTAGACCTTCGGCTTTAATGATTGGGTCATCCTAAGTAAATTTGAAAAATATTGTGATCTTCCTCAAAATCATGTCGACATGATTAAAGGTATTGTTTACGGAGCTGCCAATGTTAAGCATGAAAGTAACTTCCCTGCTCGCTATAAGAAAAGTTTGACCGATCTTAAAAAGGACAATACTATCCACATCACAAAAGCGGATAAGTCAAATAGTATAGTAATTTTAGATAAAGGCTGACTACATATCACGTATGCAAGCCCTACTGGATGATGATGTGACTTATAGAAAACTAACAAAAATCCTCTTGATCAAGTCATAAAAAACTTCAATAGCATAGTGAAAAGTATCCTTAAAGATAAAACAGAACTACTAGGCAAATTGTCAGTCAATTCTCCTTCGCTACCTTACTTATATGGATTAGTCAAAACGCACAAAGAAAATAACCCTATGCGGCCTATTATCAGTACTGTTGGTTCAATTTCATATAAACTCTCGAAAATATCACAATAAGAATCTTGTCCCCGTTACTTGGAACCATCTCCGATTCTCATATATATAATTCTCTAGATTTAGTTGATAGATTATACAAAATTGCTCTTTGCCCTACTGATAGATTCGTTAGTTTTGACGTATGTTCTCTTTTTACTAAAGTCCCTATAGACTCTATTTTAGAATATCTTAGCAATGAACTACTCAGCATGAATTACCTCTACCTATAAGTCACATTATGTTTCACTCACGAGTTTGTGCATTTGTGATTGTAAGTTTATATTCAATGGTGAATTTTATCAACAAATTTTTGGCATGGCAATGGAAATCCTTTATCACCATTGCTCTCAAACCTGTATATGGAATTCTTCGAAAAAAAAAACGCTACTTACCTAATATCATTCATATTCCCGTAAAGTGGTATCGTTACGTTGATGATTGTTTAGCTGTTCTTCCTGTCGGTATTGATGTAAATGATTTACTCTCTAAATTAAATAACCAGGTACCATCGATTAAGTTTACTCTAGAATTAGAAAAAGACAATTGCCTCCCTTTCTTAGATGTTTTGATACATAGAGAACCATTTCAATGTAAATTCAGTATTTATAGGAAACCGACTAACAACTTAACTTATGTTCATTTCTTCTCAGGCCACCATCTTAATATAAAAAATATCAATTTTTTCCTCTATGTTTTTACGAGCATTACGAATTGTCAGTCCACAATATTTGGATCAAGAAATTGAATACATAAGAAAAATAGGGTAAAGATTTATGCTATCCTTCACATATATTAGACATTTGTTATAATAAAGCCCACAAAAAGTTTTATACTGAAAACAACACACAGAAAGAAAATTCTAAGAACATTCTCAGTTTGCCTTATTTTAACGGATTTGAAACCATTAAACCATTGTTAAAAGCTTTTAATGTCAACCTTGTTTCTTCCTATAATAACACACTAAAAAGAATGTTAATAAAAAATGGCCCCAGAGAAAGCAACAACATAATATATAAAATTCCATGTATGGATTGTCCCTCATTCTACCTCGGACAGTCGAGCAAGGGCTTAGAAGTAAGCTAAGCCAGCATAAATACTCTGTAAAATAAAAACTGGGCAAAAATCTAATGCATTATTTATTCATTTAAGTGAAAACAACCACCGAATTAATTGGATTGACAGTTCAGTAATTGCACGGTCAAGAGATGTCTTATCACGAAATCTTTTTAGAATCTGCTTTAATACAACTTACTTTTCATTGTAATTTCAATGTTAGTCGTGGCCTTTTTCATTTAGACCCTTGTATCTGTAACATGTTTAAGAATGACCTCAAATATATAATTACTGACTTAAATAAAAAATCAGTTGCCTTAGAGTTATTAAAAAAAAAAAAATTTATTGTAATGTATGTCTGTCATTTTTTGAATATGGTTTTGTCTACCAGGTTCCGTATAGCTGTCACCTATAATCCTTTAATTGTCTGGAGATTGTATCTGAGATGATTGTCTTAAACCTTTAATTGCACCCTTTGTTTATGCTTGTTTGGGAAGGTTTCTTATCTTCCAGGTGTGTCGGATTCTAGGCACTAATCCTTTTATAATCCCTATCTGTCAGTTATACGAACCTTCTTGTATTGTCTTTTCCTCGTATTTTGTCAGTAGCTGCTTCAGTAAAGGGCTTTTCAGCCGAAAGATCTCGCAGACTCCTTCGTTTATTTTTCCTTCGTGGCATTTATCTTTATATATATATATATATAATATATATATATATATATATATATATATATATATATATATATATATATATATAGAGAGAGAGAGAGAGAGAGAGAGAGAGAGAGAGAGAGAGAGAGAGAGAGAGAGAGAGAGAGAACCAATTTCCTTGACTGATATTGAAACCTTTTCTTATGACAAAATATATAATAGATTATAATCTCTCGACAATGCAGTTTTGTATCCAAGCTTCCACATATTTACAAATCTATGTTAGACCTTTCTTATAAGCAAAAGAATCACAGACGGGTAAAGGTGAAATACGGTCAAATCATTGAAGCCTTAGCTACAAATATAGTGATGATACGACGAATATAGTTATGTTGTGGGTTATTCATTTTCTTTTTACAAGTACTAGAAAACGAAGAATCTGAACAAATAGGTCCAGTATCAATGCAACCAATATTTTAGTTACAGAAGTCAAGCAGCAACAAAAGTTCTTTATCACTCTTTTTTTTTCAAATAAGATACAAATATAAAAATGTTGGATCGGAAATTAAATAATGTATTTTAATAAGCACTCTCCTGAACTAAATATAGCTGGCGGTCACATCTCAAGCTATCTATCAATCTATCTATCTGTCTATTTATCACTGTTCATCACAGTGTCTGGCAATCAAATTCTAATTATTCCTTTTGGACCTTGATTTACAAATGTTTAAATGAATATATTGTATATAAAAAGAATGCTTGAAGAAGTGTATTGAATTTCAATTATTTTACGATAAACTCGCACCATTTTTCTGTATTAATTCGTACATTTTTGTTGCAAAATAATTTTATCGTTAGCACGAAATAAAGCTTGTTCACACTAATATCTCACTAGAACAAACAATCAGGTGCACAGAAAAATACTTGGCCAACAATTCAGAAGTCAGGACGTCAAACTCGAGAAATAAATTATATTCCAGTCATCAAGCTTGACATTCCTTTTACACAAAATGGAAACAGCCAACAAGACGAACTTGATTTATATTTAAGTGGTCCTGATACAGACCGAAATACCGACGTGCCAAGGACGAGAAGAAAAGGTTTGTCTTTCGATAAATAACTGGTCTCTAATGGATCAGTAATGATATAGGTACCTCACTTTGTTTGAATGTCTCAGGGCGCAATTTCTTATTTCTTTTTTGGTTATTCGTTGGCTGTGAGGATTTATTACTCTTTGATGCTATAACCGATTCAATTTGCCAGTGAAAAGACTGCCAAAGAGGGTAGTATTATGGTGTACGTGAGTCCGATATATATATATATATATATATATATATATATATATATTATATATATATATATATATATATATATAAACGCAAGGCAATTTCTGTCAGTAAGTGCTTTCGACTTACCGACCAGGGAAAAAGGGGGTGGGGTCGTAGCCCAAGTACCACGACCTTGATGGAAATGGTGCCGTAGCACCCACCCCCCCTTTGGGAATTAGGGCCCAAAGAATCAAAGATGGGCGTACTGCGTTCAAATTTGGTACAATAAGTTAAGATAAATGACTACAAACGCATTTAACATCAATATCAGAGTTTAACTATCGGCTGAGCTTTATCAAGAGCCGTTTAAGGGGGGTTTCGCCATGAAAATCTCCCCCGAGCAACCTGTCGCAAAATGTATGCGCCTGCCGTCGGCCAGTGGTGCCTGTCTGAGCCGGTCAGTGACGCAGTAGAATTAGCTGGGGATAGATGTACGTCCAGGTCAATGAGAAGTGAATGTGCGTTCGATAACACGTCTGAAAGTTTGGTAGAGCTGCTAGTATATATAAATAAATAAATAATATACACACACACACACACACACACACACACACACACACATATATATATATATATATATATATATATATATATATATATATATATATATAAAATTTTACTTTACATGTTTTACTGGTGCCCGTCATATCTAAAGCACTGATTTACAGAGAGATTTAATGACAGACTAAAAATCTAATGGGAAAGGATTATGTTCACAAAAAAAATACAGGGAATACGAAAGACATACGATTTATAGGCTTAAAAGGTAAAATGAAACTGTGAATAGCTGTTGGCCGTTGTGTAAAGAAAAATCATCTATAATGACTGCCGCCTTTTCTGTCGGCTAGGCTCCTTGCCAAACATCACTGATTTGTTCATCTTGCGTCACAGATGGCAAGATGTTGAATGCAAGCAGAGAATCTTGGAATAACAATCAACACACAGGCAAGTCTAAAGATATGAGAGAGAGAGAGAGAGAGAGAGAGAGAGAGAGAGAGAGAGAGAGCTGACAAGTAATCACTAAAGAAATATATACTATTGTAAGCCAGAGACCAACAGTCATATAGTGTTCATGTGAGAGAGAGAGAGAGAGACTATAACCAAACCTCTTCAGCAGCCGAGCATCCAAAGACGGAACGACGTTCAAAAAAGATACACAGACGCATATACTGAAATTAAGCAATAGAGCCGCAGCGAATTAACTCGAGGGGAAAGCTACTGCCGGCGACGATATCGTAGTACATCCTCGATGGGAACCGCAGCGGAAGGAAGCGCTCTATTCATGGCGGCTCCAGCCACAAAACAACTTGGGTAATCTACGTCCCCTCTATGAGAAAAGTTGCAGAAAACCCTGGGATAAGCGGCGAGGGGACATCGGTACTGAAGTTCTGGCGCTTTACCCCTCAGACAAGTTGCAGCAGACGAGAACACGAGAGGTTTGGATCTTTACAAACAGACAAGCAGATGGAGCGAGTGGAAAGCTTCCGGATAAGAGGCGGGGGACATCGCTAAGTGATGTACAGCGCTTTCTTCCCAGACGAGTGACGGTAGATTAGGCTCCTTGGAGTTTAGCATTTTACTTGTACACACGCAGCAGCTAACCGGGCTACTTAAAGGCTAGCATATTCAATTCAGACAAGGAGAAGCATAAAAGACAACACAGGTCTAATGTTTTACCCTTAGATAAGTAGCAATAGGCAAAGTTATTATGACGTCTAATACTTATCCTCAGACAAGTATTACCTCACCAGGCGAGGTAAAAACGACCACTTTGTTCTCAGATCAGCAGCAGACAAGACAAAGCTACATGAACTAGTGGCAAGAGGTATAGGAAACTTTACCCTAAAACGATGAAACGCAGATGAGGCTACATAATGTACTATATACCCTCTTGCAAGCAGCTGAAGATATGGCTATGGTAACCTATTGGTATACAGTCAGGTGACTGTTAGGGAAATATGGCAGATTTAATCAAAGTTTAAAAGTCGAAATAGGTAAAACTTAAAAAACTTCGGAAAGCTGTAGATGTTTATTTTTCATACAATAATTATTTCATTTTCTCTGTTTTCTTATGTGGCTCTTTGCTTACATAAATAGTACTCATTAGAAATTCGAAATATTGGTGGAATAAAATGGAATTTACATAAAGGAAATTCATATGTGAAAATGCCTTTTTATAAATAAAAGCCCAATTTCCTTTATTTCTAACGATTTCGTAAATGAGCATCATCCGATGCCATAGTTAAGCTTTCTATACATTAATGATTCTTAGTTCAAATCACGAAAAACGTATAGAGACTAAAACTAACACACCAGTTTTAAAAAGTATAGAAATACACTAGCTATGTGCAGTCATATTATATGGATGGGATGGGAAAAATCTGTAACTGTATTAAATAAATAATAAACATAATGATTACAAACATTAAGAAAAACAATGAAATAAGACGTCATTTCCCTACCAAGCAGACCATGACATCTAATTAATCAATTTGTGAACGACTGAAAAAAATGTCTGGCTAATAAATAAATAAAAACTCCAACTAATTATAAATCCAAATAACTCTTCTCTCTCTATACTCATCAAAAACATCCATCGCTTTCCATGGACGCCCCAATGAAGCTACCGAGGAAACGCTACAATCTGTCCTCGACATTCGACCTTACCTGAAAAGAAAACAAACAAAAAAATCATATAAGAAATCTAGGTCACATATTGCTTTTTCTGTGAGAGTAATATTTCGCAATTAGTACTGTCATTAAAATGATGATGGTGTAAGAGGTTCCGTATAATCAATTATTGAGGAGCTAATTACTCTGTAAAATGGTTTTGTGTAGAGAGAAATTTAACCCAATGTGTTTGCTTCTGTAGTCAATGCATATTTACATATGAATTCTTTTATATACATACACACACACACACATATATATACATAATTATATAATTACATATATATACATAATGTGTGTGTGTAATTGTAATAGCCACAATGCCCCCTTAACTTCTCGAATTCTTCACACTTTTTGGATACGGTTGTCACGAGAAAGTCTCAAGATCCCAATGAAGGAAATATGAAGAAATTATGACGTAAGGTCGTGAGAATCGACCAGTATCCCAAATAATCAGAACGAATTGTATATATATATATATATATATACTATATATATATATATATATATATATATATGACTGGTAAAAATGTTCTGTAACAACAGAATTCCATCTAATAAAAGGAGCCCATAAAAACACCAAAATGTAGAGAGAAAAGTACTATATTTCAGAGACTGCTGTCTCTCTCTTCAGGTATATGAATGAGAAAAATTTACAGAAAAGGTGGTATTTATACCAAGAGATTCGTCCACAAGTAAGCCAATTTAGGTCACCCCCGCTGATAATCTTCCTTTAATCTTCTTAAGCGTTGGTTGAATGAACACTGCGTCGACGATGTCCGATGTCCAATTCCCTTTTGAGATGTTCATTACCTGCTTCTCTTTATTAAGGCCGATTCCATCATTTGACTCTTGTACCGCAGTTTGCTGCTATAAATTACACGTGACATATTCCAGTTTATTCTATGGTTATGTTCATTTATATGGTTGAAAATAGCCGAGTTCTGTTGTCAATACCTAACTGACCGTTTGTGTTGTATTAATCTCTGGGGAAGTGATTTACCTGTAAATCCGATGTAAGATTGGTCACAGTCCTGGCATGGGATCTCATATACCCCAGAGTCTTTGGGCGATGTCTTTTGTTGGACGTTAATCAGGGATTTGGCTAAGGTATTTGGGTAGGTAAATGCAAAAGGATTGGATTTCCCAAGGGTGTGAGTTACTCTCTTAATCGTCTCCAGGTGGGGAATTTTATTTTATTGTTGGGTGTGTCTCTGGTCTTGTCTTTAGGGGGTCGTAGAAAATTACGTTTTGCTTTTTGAATTGCTTTCTCAATTATATGGTCAGGATACTTTAAAGATGAAAGTTGCTTGCGAATTAGTTCAAATTCCTTTTCCAGGAAATCTGGGGAACAAATTCGTAAGGCTCTTAAGAATAGGTTGCTAGCTATACCTATCTTGATAGTATTGTCATGATAGCTAAAGTAGTGAATATATGAAAGTGAGAACGTTGGTTTTCTGTATATGGTAAATTTGTATTCTGTCGTGTCTCTGATTATTAAAACATCAAGAAAAGGAATTTTGTTGTCTGTTTTCCCATTCAACTTTAAATTTGATGCTGGGCACTAATGCGTTTAATTTTGAGAGGAATTCATTAAAATTACCCCACTTATTATCCCAAAATGTTAGTATGTCATCCACGTATCTCATCCACAGCATGTTTTTGGGTTTTATTGCATTTATTACTGTCGTTTCAAAGTATTCC
>NC_087204.1:35806800-35849300 GCF_015104395.2 Macrobrachium nipponense
TATATATATATATATATATATATATATATATATATATATATATATATATATATATATTCATTTAACAATAGACCTTTTCCCAAGACAGTCGATACACAATATAACTGTCACTATCAATCTCTCTCACTCTAATATGCAGCGACAGCCACACACATCAGATCAGTCAATTTACTGTGCACTCATCCCACAATAAATAAGATTCAAGTGCATATCCTGCACAACTCAAATCGATTATATTAGGTCCTTGAACACACTCCTCAGTACTCGTTTGGAGAAAAATAGTTTTACACATGACAGCAGTGATGGACCAGTGCTTGTTCTCATGCGTGAGGTGAAAATGCTAAGAATTCAAACTCTGACCTGGATTACTCAGAAAATTCAATATAAAAAGCCAACATTCATTAATCCATGTAAACAATAAAATTCAGAGAGAGAGAGAGAGAGAGAGAGGAGAGAGAGAGAGAGAGAGAGAGAGAGAGAGAGAGAGAATATCTGACGAGTGTTTCCAACCAACGGTAAGAATTACGCTTTCGAAGTACTTCTGCCCTAATGATCACCGAAGCTGTTATTTTCATATCCGTCTCCCTCTCTCTCTCTCTCTCTCTCTCTCTCTCTCTCTCTCTCTCTCTCTCCCAACGATTAGCAGAGAGAGAGAGAGAGAGAGAGAGAGAGAGAAAGAGAGAGAGAGTGAGAGAGAACTAATTTCCTAGTCACCTAGATCCTTGAGTTTAATAAAAATCCGAAAGTAAAAAAAAAATGGGCGTTACAATATCCACAGAAACCAGTATTACCTCACGATAGATAGCCTAAATCGACGTCTTCCTAATCGTTCAAAGATCCCTCACGAGTATCAGTGGCAAAGGACATTTTGCGCAAAATTTCAGAGATACCGAATATACAGACATATAACCACCACCCAAGGACCCCTTCCCACCCACTGGTGACCCAGGAAAGCAAGATAGTGGCTAATGATGACTCATTAGCAGGACATGGTGTCCCTTCCATCTCACCCCTCAAATCTCTATCCTAGGAGTTGTGTGTCTGTGAAAATCTAACTGGAATTGAACGGTAACGGTAACTAAAATAGGGACCAATCTAGAAGATAGTCCCCGGATCTACCACTTAGACACCATGATAGTGATAAGAAGAATTGTATTTTTACATCATCAACTGAAAAAACTTACATTTTGTGTAATTCGGTTCCTATACAAAAATGAATTGAAGATTTTTTCAAAGTGACATATTTTCACAAAACTAAGATACAGAGAGGCAATAATAACAGGATTATAATAAAATTCAATAAACAATCCAGTAAAATACAACAAAATTATTAAAGAAAAGATAACAAAAAAGTGAATAAAACGCAAAACATTCAACAGTGTTAAGATTCAGAAAAAGAATCAATTTTTAAAAGTGGAACTGAAAGACCGTAGACTTAATTATCAAAAAATATCCCAGCCGCAATTACCCCATACTGTAAGCAGGTAATGGTTGTATCGGGCGAATAGATATCAAATGATAAAAACCTTCAAGTAGCCACCATTTTTAATACTTAACGTTGCAAGAAATGAAAAAAAGTAAAGATAAATTTCGGCTCAAGCAGAGGCTAGACGCCCTCTGCATGTGAAACGCTTAATGGTTCTCCATTTTCAGTTTTCAATTTCAGTCCTCGATCTGGGATTTTTCTCCGGATAAATCATACTCAAGAGATTTATGGCTAAAGACGGTTGAACAAATGAACTATTAACTCTGCTTTTGTTTAAAAAGCATGACGGGTAATGATATGCGACACATATGCTTAACAAAAATATCATTACTGAAAGTTATGTACTCATACAGTCACATGCAGATAAATTGATTTCATGATTCGTCACACAATATATAACATTTTGTATATATATATATATATATAGATATATATATATATATATATATATATATATATATATGATATATAGATATTCTACTATATATATATATCTATATAAATATAATATATATATATATATATATATATATATATATTTCCTTGTATGTGGTTGTTACGATATATATATATATACATATATATATATATCTATATATATATCTTATATATGTATATATATATATATATATATATATATATATATATATATATATATATATAATATATATATATATATATATATATTATATATATCGTAACCATATACACACAAAAATAAGCATGAAAGTAAGTTGAAAAAAAAAAAATAAAAACCTTTCTAACCATCATCACGAACATGAGCACCGAGCGAAATACAAAACGGGGAAAAGCTTCACTCCAACATAAATCACGAACTCACCCAAGCCCAAAATAAGATCAGAGAGAAAAAAAAAGAGGAAAGAAGGGAAAAAAAATCCTAAAACGAGTCAACGAAAACATTGCAAAGACGTCTGGAGGAGAGAAGTGAGAAACTGTGTCGACCTTTAAGACCATCACGCTGGAAAAATGGATTGCAAGCGAGAGGAGCCCAACCTAAATAAACAACAGACATGGGAGAGAGAAGATGAATGGCGCAGGCAAACACGAAAAGGAGTGGAATTGGCCTCCATCAGTCGGCACCCCAACCCCGCTCACACCCAACCCCACCCCAAACCCCAAAGGGTCACCAATATCAAAAGACCAGCAATGTAGAACGGAGATCTTGTCGTCGTCCAGGATATTCTTGAGGGTTCGACCTCGATACTATTTACAGTTTCTCCTTATAATCAACAGCAGTAATGATAAGAACACGCTCTCTCACATAATTGATTACAATGCAATCATTAAAATGACACTTTTAGTAGTATAATTATAATAATTGTTGGATTAGTGGCCACAGCTGTGGTATGATAATATTATCGTAATGTGCATCCATAAATTTAATCACTTATTTGTCTCTGCATGTGTATGTGTGTGCAACATAAATAAGCAGAAACTTGCATATACGCTTGCATTCACCCATACACACACACACACACACACACACACACACACACACACACACACACACACACACACATATATATATATAATCTATATATATATATATATATATATATATATATATATATATATATATATATATATATATAAAATCTAGATAAGCGGAAATTCGTACATACGCCTGCTTTCACGCACGAATAGGTAGTACACTTATTACCAAGCAAGTACAAAGCAGCACAGCGTGAGCACTAAAATGAGGTCTGTTACCGAGCAAAAGAAGCCAAAAGCGCTGAAAACGCTACAAGGGATCATCTAAATTTCAAAGGCACTGGCGGCATGGCGGATCATAAACACGTTATGAGGCTTATGGATTCCGGTAAACGATCAAGAAAACCAGGTTAAGAGAGAGATTACTGCTTTGGAGATTCAGAGACGGGGGATACAACAAGTTCAGGACATAAGGAGGGTACAGAGAGAGAGAGAGAGAGAGAGAGAGAGAGAGAAGAGAGAGAGAGAGAAACGTGCTATTTTTCTTTCCCGCTATATTAGTATCTATCCTTTCGAATGATTTGTTGAAAAAATCTACATGGAATCCATTTGCAAACACTTAACATACGGAACATTAGTGAAACTTATAATTATTAAAGTAATTCAGGCTATATAATATATATATATATATATATATATATATATATATATATATATATATATATTAATATATATATATAGTATATATATTCTTCCAGTAATTCAGGATATACATACACAATTTATCATATATATATATATATAATATATAACACAACACATATATATATAATAATATCATATTATATATATATATATTCTTCCTACGCCCAAGATCTAAAGCTTCCCATACATCAATTTTTCCTACTTTTCTTTTATGAAAAATTAGGCAACGTCACAGCGTTAACTAGATACCCTCTCTCCATTTCCCCGCATAATGACGCAGAAAATTTGATGTCTTCATAAGCAACAGCTTCTTTTGGTCATAAATTCCAATATTGAAAAAGGAGTTTCAGTACACGTATGGAATCAATTCTAGTCAACCCACGCATTAAATAGAGTAGATTTGTACTATTTAAAACAGAGGGAAAAACATATATTATCATCTAGTGCCATCATCACTGACTAACTGTAATGGAGCAGGTGTTAGAACACTGTTAACAAAACATATCTAGCTACAGAAAACAAAAATACTATAATAGCCAGTACTGTAACCAATAACAACTCCAGTTCCCAAAAAATTACAGAGTAAAAGTATTTTTAAACAAAGGACCTCAAACAAAAGTATGGCAAAAATATATGCTATAATATCTGGTGCTCTAACTTGGCGTGCAGTGATTTCGGGACAGACTGTCGCGCCCATAAATTCTTTTGAAGAGAAAAATGTCTTAGATTTTCCAATAACACGTAGTCCCTCCCGGGTGACCCACAGAAAGGGCCCTGTCTCCATCTGCTCCGTGTCTGTCACTCAGGCCATTAAGAAAAACGGCTTTTCTCTGGGACACTTCATGGGAACTGATGTCATCAGCTCTCTCTCTCTCTCTCTCTCTCTCTCTCTCTCTCTCTCTCTCTCTCTCTCTCTCTCTCTCTCTCTCTCTCTCTCAAACTTTCGAGAGCTTTGTCATTCTGAGACCACAAAAGTCTTCGGGATAATCAGTTTTCATTCAATCTACGTCTAACTGATCCAGGAAAGTTCCTGTCCCTCAGGGAGATCCTGTCAGCGAGGCTGGAAGTCCGTCCGTCCGTCTTCCAGTCTTCCAGGGAATGTCTATCCATTAATGTAGTTAACTCCCGGTACTTCATAGAGAAATACGGCAGTTCTTGAATATCAGTTGAGACTGTAAGAAACTACATATATATACTGAGTATATCGATATACTATAAATATTATGCACACCTAAAATAACGCAAGCATATAAGCAAATTACACAAATAAGGAAATAAAAAAAAAGTAAATACTTATGCACTACATTTCAACTGCTTTCTGGCTGCTTTTCAATTTGAAAATGAATACTTTCTAATCGTGAATTTAAATAGAAAACTGGTATCCAAATCCCCAATAAATGCCAGTGTCATATATATTATATTTTATTTTATATATATATATATATGTTATATTATGTAATATATATACATATATATATACTATATATATATATATATATATATATATATACATACATATCTACCTATATATTATATATATATATATATATATATATATATATATAAAGTGCGTGTGTGTGTGTGTGTTTGCGTAAGAATGAGTCCATTTCGATTTAGGTTCCCCCTGACGGACTGGTTCCCCGTTCCGGGAAGTAATCAACCGGGGACCTAAACTGTAGATTTGTAAAGAGATCATTGCAGTGCTTGATGCTATGAATTTGAGCCCAGCTACTAATATATATATATATATATATATATATATATATATATATATATATATTATATATATATATATATATGTGTGTGTGTGTTCCAGAACGCGGAATCAATCCTAATCAAGGAGTCAGGGAGCCTACATCGAAATGGACCCATTTTTACACCTTGGAATGGCAACCATTGACAATGAAACCAAATTGAATACCATAATTATGCATGGTACTCAATATTTTTCATTCAATTTTCACAATTTTGTCAAACACAAGAAATTTGACGTTGACAGGAACACCATTTGTGAGGGAGTACATAGATGTAAAAATACATACACACAAACATGCAACCTCTAAAACATTTTCGTATCTCTATGTATTAAGATTTGCAGAAATATATTACACATATATTTATGTATTCTCTCTCTCTCTGCAAATCTAAATATATGTGCAAGTATGCTAAAATGTTAATAAGTACATTACTGGTTTTCGAGCTCTCAGTACTTAACAATTCTGTCCGTCAATATACGAATAACCATTACAAGAAACGGTGTGAAGCCATTTATACTCTGAAATGTACCTATCTAAAGCCCGGGACGCAGAATTACCATACAAAAACACCACAGGCAGATGGACAGATGAAAAAAAACAGAGTATAGGGCGAGACTTATGGCGTGATTCTGTTCACTGGCGGGGGATTATCCTTCAATAATTCTTTGAGCTGACAGGTAAGTGATAGATTCTTCTAAGGATATAACTCCATATATCGCCAATTCATATAATCCTGCCTGTTTTCTCAGGTAGGGCTGTTAATCAGCTGAGTTCTCGCCTTTAGAAAACCTCCATTTCAGCATGGAATAGCAAAGTCTTCTTGCCCATTCACTTTAAAAATAATTTTCGATACCATCTATCATATATCGTTATAGCTTCCTTTCTCAAATATTCTTGATTGTGTTTTTAATCGTGGTAGCTACAGTTATTTATATTTCTAGTAATTATTGGCTAGTAATCTTCAACTCCGACATGGAATGTTCAATTTCATTCTGTTCATCCTTGTCAAAACTACTCTTGACGAGCATTTTGCTTGCCATTTAATAAAACTGCCTTCCTGGGTATTGTTACCTAGGAATATTTCTGAAGTTATCTGGCTTTGCTTTTGGCTACAGAGTTATTGTTTTTCCTTTATTCCAAGCTGGATTTCATTCTTCTCAACCTCTGGTAAATGTTATTCAATGTGCATTTATCAAACTATCCATTTGCAATAATGCAAATCATTAGTAAAGATATGTAAAAAATTACCAGACTGAAGAGATCTCTACTGAGATTTGACGGACGAGTGTATGTTAGAGGGCCATGTTCCAGGAAGAATAATGGTTAATATTTTGCAGCTTGAGTTTAGATCGCACCGGGGGACAAATTGCCTTTTTCCACAAGAAGGTTATAACTTACTTCTTAATGCACGCTTATGGACAGACCAATATCCAGAGTCGTATGGGGGTAGATGTACAATATGTAATATTTCAAGTTGGGAGAAAGAGCGAAGGAGATCTTCATATTCCTTCTTGATTACAAGAAACCTCAATAAACACAGTATTGATGAAATAAGGCGATGTTTATATATGTATATTCTGGTGTACCATTTGTTATTGCATACGTGTGCTCATACAGTTTTTAAGTCCTCTCTCTCTCTCTCTCTCTCTCTCTCTCTCTCTCTCTCTCTCTCTCTCTCTCTCTCTCTCTCTCTCTCTCTCTCTCAATCCTTGTGGTTTCCAGATAATTCTTGACGGAAAGCATGCTGACCACTGGAAGCTTTAATATTCAGTAGCTCAATGATGCATCTTATTTTGCTTTGGGACGTGGAGTTGTCTACCAGGAGCAATCAGGGTTTGGAGTTACTTGTGCAAGTAACAGCAAAACGCTGCCACGCAAGGATTTTCGTGTATAAACAGCAACTAATGCTACTTGCTTTAAAGCAGGCAACCCGAATTCCCTTACTCAGTTTAAATTCTTCTTCGACAGCACAATTAAATGCTTGCTTTTTATTAGTTAGTTACATTGCAGTTTCATGACGGGCTGAGTTTTTTTGGATTTACATCCTTGAAAAAGTCGATTGTTATGTTTATAAATAAATGTTTCGAGAGATTCACCATTTAGAAGTTGGCATTTATGTGGTTTTCCAAAGACAACGTCCTCAAGTACCATTTATGTTTCTTTCATCAACGTTTACCAACAATAACTATGAATGTATGAAGGTTTTCTGTGTATAATCTACTCGACTTATACATGCAGTCACTGCTTTCCAGATGTGTTCCCACCTACATCTCAAATACAGCGTAATCTATTATTCAAACCTTCACATATAAGTTTTCTGTCATATCCTACACCAAATGTACAAGAGGAAAATTTGGTTTACAATGTCTAGATCAAAACTGATACATGTGTATGTATGTATGAATGTGTATAAACATACATACATACATTCATACACACTTGGGCACTAATCTCTAATCTGCATCATAAAAAAAATATACAGCAACAATCGAACTAATACGCAGCACAAAAACAGGACCATTTTATTTCCAGATAAGCTTAGATGACGGGAATAAATAGCATACAAATGAATCGGCAACAGACAAGAGCACAAACACTTTGTGCAAAGGGAGGCGACCAATCACAACCTTTCTCGTGCAACGAACCTGATGGACCCAAAGAGAGTCTCAAGTTACACGCATTAAGAATCACCCAGTGATAAGCAACAAAGGAGATCTGTTAAGAGATGATAAACTCTAGTCAGAGCAGACATGGCTATCGAGTCGCCATTTAACATGACCCCGTTGCTACCGTTTCTTGTCGTGAGTCTTTCATATGTGTATTGGAACATGTGAGGGTAACCTATGAACTGAATATCATCGTGCATATACGGTTGGGAAATCAGAGAGAGAGAGAGAGAGAGAGAGAGAGAGAGAGAGAGAGAGAGATGGTTTGCGGTCATTAATAAACATTTGTAATTTTATGTTATGTTGGAATAAAGGAATAAAAAATACACAAAGGAAAATATTCCACTTAAATATTAAAATACATACAAATGTTAAAGCATAAGTACCTAAATGATAAAGAAATTAAATGAAAAAAAAACGAACTAACACCTGAAAAAATTAGTAAACGAAGACAGAGAGAGAGAGAGAGAGAGAGAGAGAGAGAGAGAGAGAGAGAGAGAGAGAGAGAGGCTGGTGGTTAGAACAAGAAAGCAAGACGTGACGGCTTAGGGGTGTTTCCAGTTAAGGGCAACATTAAATGTCAGCATAGGTAGTTGGCGTCACATAGGTTCTCATTACTTTCTCTTCTCAAGAAGTTATTTCATCTCCCGTCAAAAGAGGATTATCCTCTTCCCTCAGGTGGCTAGATTATGCTCTTTCAAACGGTAAATATTATTGTTAAGATGGCATCTGTGATATTCATACAAACAAGAGAATGTTCTTCTGAAAATGCCTGACGTTGTAGTCCTTCAAATGTATATATTTTTGCAAACTGAATTTTGTTGAACTTTAAATTGAATGTGTTCTTCACAAAATATAATAATTTATGTTCGTTTTCTTCAAATGAAGAGTCGTCTGATAACGGTGCATATCGTGTTATTCTAAACAGACAACATTCCTCTGACAGTGGCGTACGTTCTACCTGAAACCAAGACATCAATATGAAAATGGAATGCGCCGTGTTCTCCAGACAGGTAATATATTTCCGGAATGTCGGAATGATTCGATCCAAGAAAATGTATATCTAGAAACAATACATGTTATTTCTTCAGACAGATAATCTTTTAAATACATTCTATTCTTTCAAATAATAAAACCTGATGATCAAAGGATTGTGCAGATTATATTCACTGGATCGGACAAAATGCTCAGAAAACGGTGGATGTTTTGTTCCTTCAAAATGAGACTGCCTTTCTGAAACTGGTTTCTGATTTACTGATTTACACTATAGGTCAAAGTCGGTTTCATGAGAATAGTCTTTTTGACATACCTGGGAATTAAAAAATCCTCATAATAGCACGAGTCTTCAAATGGAGAAACAAATCCACAGTTGTGTAAATGTACATATATTTAAATTTAAAACTTTAAGGATAGATTTCGGGAATCTGTTCTGTTCCCCTTATCAATCTAAGGGGAACCGAACAGATTCCCGAAAGCTATCCTTAAAGTTTTAAATTTAAATATATGTACATTTACATAACCGTGGATTTGTTGCTCTATTCCTGTCAATGCAGAATGTTCTGAAAATTGTGTATCCCAAGTGAACTATGTTCATTTATTAGTGTTGATATCTCTCGGCAATGGTTCGCATTGTCGGGCAATTGTACACGTAAATATCAACAGTATGTAATCATTCGTCCACAATAAAAAAAAAAAAAAAAAAAAAAAAAAAAAAAAAAAAAGTCTCCTTTCGTACATGTAAACAGTATTGGTGTGATAAGGTGTATATACTGTTGAGGACGGCACATTGCTTAGTGAACATGTTGTGCTGGAAAGTCTTCGATTTCCTTGTGATTGACGAATGCTCTTCTATTACACTGGAAGTGTTTGGTGCTGCACTGTTATTGTTTTGCGTGCTATATTGACGTTACAGACTCATAGCACTCTTGTATGATTTGTGTATGGCTTTTGTTAAAAATCCTTATACTTATCTCATAATGATAATCTGCCATATCACAACATTTATAATTCACTGCTTTATGATAACAGACCAACCCTCTTAGTTCTTTATATCATTCTTATATTTACAAATGATTATTATACTTTCTCTTATAATTATTCATCATTCAAACCCACATGAAGTTTTGTGCAGAAGGATCTTTGTGAAAGTGAAGCAAAGTTCTATATCATCATACTGCCCACTTCTTGTGTTTTGAATAACAATATGAATAAATATCACGAGCACTTAATAAGAATCATACCTCTCATAAGGTGACGCAACAGTGGAAAAGTGAACTCGCACCTATGAACGAACGACTTTACCACTGATATTCAATAAACGTGCTGCGTGAAAAAATTTACAACAGAAACGTTGTCTATTATGAAACAAAGGCTCCAGAAAATCCCAATTTTCCTCTGTGACGGGAGAGCTGATTTCCTTGGAGAAACAGTCAGCTCTCGGCTTAGTTCCACTAAAATTGAATCATCACTGGGAAGTCAACCCACCTAGACATCTTTCACGCCCACCCAATTTTTTTCTCCAGTTCTCAAGATAACCCGGTAAGGAATTCAATGCAAACAGAGAATTTTCAATATTGGTAAACAGCAGAGATTCCATTATGGGGCCAGCAAGCGTTCTTTCCTCAACGGTAAGGGCAATACAAGTAGTGTGATCTTTAAAGTAGACATGCTCCCAAGGGACTGATATTTGGTTTTTTATTAGAGCTTCCAAGGGCAGACCAGATACAGACACACACACACACACACACACACACACACACACACACATATATATATTATATATATATATATATATATATATATATATATATATATCTATATATATATATATATATATATATATATATATATATATATATATATATATATATATATATATATATATATATATACACACACACACACAACTCTAGTCTACGTAACTTGACTCCAACTGGTTTGGACTTGGTATTATTAGCCAAGTTCACTACCTGAAATCTATCTATCTATCTACCTGTCGAAACTATGACACAATAACAGCGTTCTAGACAGTGAGAAAAGGAAATATATATATAAATAAATGTGATATAAAATTAATTACGATCTTCAATATCTTCCGAGCACGATCGCTCACATATTGAAAATACAAAATGCGGTGGAGCCACAAAATTCAGGAAGTTACAACTAATGCGCCATGAAGGAGAAACGTGATATGCATTTTGTGCCAGATGATATCTTATGCACGATTACAAGCTGAAATTTTGACACCTATTTTGCGAGGAAAAGGTGAAATGAAATTATCACTTGGCTACAGAGTTAAAGACTGGTGTAGAAATATGAAACAATGCAGACAATGGAGTGGGTGAGGCACTTGGAAATAAGATTTATATTTATTAACATGTTTACATTCAGTAATATGTTGCTCATTTAAGATGAGAAACTTTTTTGCAAGAGGACTGTGATATTTAATTCAAGTGATAATCTGTAGGGCTAGACTTTATTGCTTCAAGAACATAGAGCCACAAAGTAAATGAACTAGGAATCAAGATTGTATTAGTGATATTTCGTCGCCTCAGCTGAATATATAATATATGTAATGGCCACGTTTGTTTATATCAAGAAACAACGCTATAGAGAATTAGCCGAATCGAAACCATACAAACAAACAAACGGTGTTCAGCCAACCAGCCCCCGGTGATCTTAAGAGTTGCAAACCATGCGGTTAGTCCAACACTCGCGAAACTGTACAAGTCGGCTTCGAGTCCAAAGCGCTGATGAGTGTCTGTGTGTATGTGCGCGCGTGTGTGTGTGTATGAGTGAATGCGAGCGCGCGCGCGTGTATGCCCGGACACAGAACAGAAGTTAATTAAGAGAGACACTTGCCTGCCCCGCCAGATAGTTGTGTCACACAATAATCCTACGCCGAGTTTATATGGAGGTTATACATAGACCCGGGCGGCAATACAGATATTCTAGGATCGGTTAGGAGACTACCGCCGGTGCTCCTTCCTGGCTGCTTGGTTAGATCCGAAATTCATGCTGCCGGGTTCAGTCATAGGGATTCCTCGCCTAACATACCGACGACGTTGTATTGGCTATGTACAACAGTAATTACCTGCCATCACAACACTGTAACGAGACAAGGATTCGTTCTCTCTCTCTCTCTCTCTCTCTCTCTCTCTCTCTCTCTCATACACATACACACACAAACATTCTTGGCAGGTTTAAAGCTGTTTCCGATTTTTATTTGACGCGCTTTACAACGTACAGAAAATGAAATAATAGACACCAAAATTATGAAATCCTGTGCTCCTCAAACACCGTGCAATAAAAGCCGGTTGTGAATCGTGGAAAATACTATAGTTCAACCTGCATTTTAACAAAACAAAGTAATGCTGCATAATACGTAATATGTCCCTACAATGAACGGATGTATCGAAAAACACCGAAGTTCTGTTCATCATATCAGTCTTTTACTAAGAAACCAGCGTAAAGTTCAGGATATACTCGTCAATATATATATATATATATATAAATATCTTATATATATATATATATATATATATATATATATATATATATATATATATATAGAGTATACGATATATGTGTTTGGAAATACGTATATATATATATATATATTATATATATATATATATATATATATATATATATATATATATATTATATATATATATATATATCTATATCAATCCATAACCTGATTACACAAATCAGCCAAACGTCATCCCTCTCCTCGCAAAACCAGAAAGTTTGTGTGTGTGTGTGTGAGAGATGAGAGAGAGAGAGAGAGAGAGAGAGAGAGAGAGAGAGAGAGAAATGGGTCCACGTGCCACAGCATTAAATCACCTGATGAATTATGTATTTCGGGAACATAAAATCTATTTCCAATACGCTCCTGCAAGAAGATAGTATGACGCCAGGACTCATTATCACACGAAGTGATTCCATGCAAAAGATAAAGGGAGAATAAAAGGAAGTTTGAGATCGGACAATAAATTTCCCATGGAGTCCTTATGAGGTACCATTACACTGGAGGAAGAAGTGTAATGCATTCTATATTATTATTATTATTATTATTATTATTATTATTATTATTATTATTATTATTATTATTATTATTATTGTTGTTGTTGTTGTTGTTATTATTATTATTATTATTTTGATACCTTTCAAGTGTCAGAGCAAGCTATGATATTCGCAATAATTTATCTGTGTACGACCAAACATTTTTTCTCTGGTTTATATTTATTCTTTTTTACCAGGCTTGATGCTGCGACTCAGTCACATGTCATGCGAGATATTTAGATATTTTCATATTTAAAGGTTTTAGTGCCCACGCTCTTTAGTAATTAAATTGTTCCAGGGGAGGGCTATCCTTTACATTTTTTTTTTATGCATAATTTAGTATGTCTAGAAAAAGCAAGCAAGCTGAACAATTTTAAGTTTATAGATTTCACGAAATGCAAATAATAAGATATATTAAATATCAATAATAACATATATGAAATGCAAAAAGTAAGCTATAATATTTTTAGAGGCTCATGTTAAGATGTCACAATTTTATGAAAAGAACAAATCAAGATGTAACATTTTTAAGAAAAACACACATTAAGATGTAACATTCAATAAAAAAGCAAATAATGAGATGAAATACAATTAGGAAAACATAAGTTAAGATATAATTTTATGAAAAGCAAAACCTGAAAAAAAAATATTTAGGAACAGGGCAATTGGGAAATTTTTTTTAGTAAAAGCGCAAATTAATGAATAATAATACATTTATGAAAAGCAAATAATAAGATATAAAGTTTTGAGGAAAAGCAGTTAGAGAATACATTTTTATGAAACACCAAAAAAAAAAAATATATAACAGTTTTATGAAAACCAAATAAAAAAGTAAAATATTAGTGTTAAAAACAATTAATAATTATAACTATAAAAAATTAGACAAAAACCAAATTTTAAAAAATGGACAGAGAGAGTGGGCCTTTTCCATTCTACATATACCTCTACAAGTCTCCTAACTCATAATAATTTACCCCATTATATTTTTTTCAGTATTGAAGGCATTTCATGCTGCTCTATAATAAACCCAGGTCTTGAATGGAAAGGTGTTGTACAGTTTCCTAAATATAAAGCCAATATCTAAAGATCGCCTTACTCTCCCTCTGACTCTCCGCTGCAAATACAACAATTGGGGAAAAAACACAAACTGTGTCTGATGGTCCAACTTCCAAAAAAAAAAAAAAAATTAATAAAAAAAAATAAATAAAAAAAACTATATTTGGTACCTCATCTCAATTTGTCATATTTCGATCTATATAGCTTTCAATTTTGGAAAATCTTTGCATAGAACCTTAACGAACTTCAATAAATTTTACACTGATTGCTCTCTTGAATTGTGAATGGAATATTTGTCAATTATAATTCCTAATTCATGAGGCCTATACTCTTTCTACCTTCTGTCCCCAGTGTGCATTGAAGCTGAATGATTTATAAAGCTCTTATGCGCCATCAGTTACATCTCGATGTATCTTTTATTTATAAACATAAACATACCTTGGTGAAAAATTAAACAGTATTGATTCTCTCTCTCTCTCTCTCTCTCTCTCTCTCTCTCTCTCTCTCTCTCTCTCTCTCTCTCTCAACGGACGTATTTCTAAGACATACACGTCCAAGAAAGGACAAGGAATAGCCTTCACAAGGCTGATATACCGAAAGAAAAGCAAAAATGTATATTTACAAGACACGATAGATGAATGGATAAGTTAAATAAGTACACACAGGTAAATCCTTGTGCCGAACAGTATCTATCGCCCTATTTCACCTTGAAAACATAGGCTATACAGCAATATTACACAAAACACCGGTGGAAACTTGAACTACTCCTAATTTCTATTTTTGGTGGTAATTTGCGTTAATTTTCTTGGGAGCTATTAACCTATTTTCACCGTACGAAATAATTTTCTATGTATATAATATTTTATATATATATATATATATATATATATATATATATATATATATATATATATATATATACATATGTATATATATATATATATATATATATATATATATATACATACATATGTATATATATATTATATATATATATATATATATATATATATATAGTATATATATATATACATACATACAAACTTTTTATTTATTCATAAGAGGTAACCTAGTCTATGGATTACTGGTTTAATTGATTTCTTGATTTTTTATACAATGTTCACTTTACACTTTTTACAGGGGAATAGCATTTACATTCATCTCAACATTTATCCACATTGTTTTTTGTCTTAATGAGTTTCAACCATAATTTAATTTTCCTATTTTTATATATAATTCATTGCACGTCTTATATTCATTACGAACATAAAATCATATACATTCCCATCTATTCGTAAGCATTAAACGATTTATCAACCACCATTTACTTGCATAGTCAATTTTGCATAAATATTTTCCCGCCAGCTATTCGAAATAAAACCGAATCCTTCCAAAAGAAGGGACGCGCGTCATTAATAACAGCTAAATAATTAAAATTCACTCAGGAACATTTCATATTCACTCTCGCCTACGAATTCTCATGAAACCATTATAACTTACTCGACCCGTTCAAGTCTCTCTCTTAATAATGCAAATACAAGACAACGAGTGATAACCCTTCTCTAACACCCGTCCCTTGTACTAACCCCTCCCCCCTTCCCCCCATCGTCCCTAAGACCCCAGACGACCGCCATTGTCTGCGTGGAAGGCTCCCATAAGAGCCACTGAGTGACAAAGACTATTCAATGAGCAAACATCCACGTGTTTACAAAAGCAATGGAATACTGTTCTACCCGGCGTGGTTGCAATGGTCCCAGCTTGGAATTATGGGAAGCCATTTGTCATAAGGTTAGCTTGAAGGCTTCTCTGGATGGACTGATTTCTGAGCCACCGTCGTCAATCATTTATTAGATAACGCTGCAGGATTTCTTACAGTAAATCCAAGTCTTGCCATTGCATTAACATAATCTCTCCTCAATTTGGTTTTAATTTACGATTTCTCTGTTGTTAAAATGAAACTGACAATCAAAACGTCTCGCACGCTCCAGTTTGAAATGAACGACAGGACTATCTAAATTTAACTAAGAACTTCTGAAGGGAAGTCATAGTCACATCATGTAGACCAAGGTCCACAGAGTCAATATCTATAGAGTTTCCTCAGTGGGGCTTCAGGCAGACTTTCCAATTCTCAATACAACTGAATTATTACTTTGGCGGATTTCTGAGAAAATCGTCTTCATTTGATTGCTAACTTATCTGACTCGCCATAAGTAACTGAACTCTTTCTCTCTCTCTCTCTCTCTCTCTCTCCTCTCTCTCTCTCTCTCTCTCTCTCCTTGATCTCATTGCTTAAATTGCTTGCAATAGCATCCCCTAATGAGATCAGCATCATCAGCATAGAGTAAAACCGTGTACCTCATAGCATAAAACGGCCCCAAGAGGACTGAGAGGGGGGCGCGTCCTCCTTCCCAAGAGAGTCCTAAGCTCTGCCCTTACCCTCAAGTTCCCTAGTCCCACCCTAGAAGGGGAATGGCCTCACTTTGAACCTTGTTATCTATTTTTTTTTTCTTTTCACCTCGCGAGTTAAGCCTCTTAACGCGTCTTACCCCATTACCAGTGCGCCCTTCATAAAAGGGAAATCCAATACTTTAGAAGAAATTCAATTTTCGCACTCTTAATTAAGCCATTGGCGAATCACATTCGTTTAAAAGAGGAACGATGTGATTTGAGGGAAGGAGAGAGAGAGAGAGAGAGAGAGAGAGAGAGAGAATCTCACCATTCCACACACAAGTGACGACAATGATGTGGACAAGAGGGGACGATTTGACTATCCCTATAAATGATGACGTTAGGGACAAAGCGACTGATCGTGCAAGGGTAATGGTGCTGTTAACGATGCCGGCTGCCCTCGTAAGTGAAGAGGAAGACTACGTGGGACGACCTGGCTACTTTCACAAAATGGTGACGACAGCGATGGATGAGTAAGGAATGATACGTTATCAATTCACAATCATATCCATTTTTCGACGACTATCTTATGGATGACAATTCCCAATGAAAATAGCGGATGGTGAATAATTAAAAAAGCAGCTTATCCTCGTGATGACGATGATAATGGATGAGTGACGAAGGATATGTTATTAATTAATAATAATGACGCCAAGTGGATCATCTATGACTGTCCAGTCACGTGATGACGAACACTGATGAAAATGACGGCTAGTGGATGATCAATAAAAACAACTTATCCCTGTGGTGACAAAGATGATGGGTGAGTGTAGAACGATACAACAATCACGATAAGTGTAAACAGATAAGTGTAAACAACCGCGCCAAGTGGATGACAAAATAATTGTTTACCCACGTGACGACGATGTTGGTGAGTAGAGAGCGACATTTCAATCATCACGAGTGACGATGGTGATAACTGATGAGTGGATGATGACATAGCAAGTACTCGGCAAGGTGATGATGGCAATCTATGGGGACGATATAGACTGTTTATACAAGGGGTTCTCAAACTTTTCAACTCCACGACCCCCTTATGAAGTTTCAAATTTTCTATCGACCCCCTAGACTAGCAGTTGATAATAATAATAATAATAATAATAATAATAATAATAATAAAAAAAGAATGTCAGAATCAATTTGAGTAGTATTAGTTTAGTACTTGACATTCAGTATGATAAAAAAAGTAACATCTAGTAAGAATATATGTTTGGAACTTTAGATGTACGATTATATGTAATTTAATTCTCCGACACGTTAGTTATTTGACCCCCTGACTCTTCATAGACCCCCTAGGATAGTCCTATTGACCCCTGGAGGTCGATACCGACCACTTTGAGAACCCCTGGTTTATACAAAAACGACGATTGCTGATCACGATGAATGAAGGATAAATACGTCACAACACAAATAATAATCGAAACAAGCGAACATGACTGGGGGGAGGTTGACAACAATCGAGATTGCACGCGTTAAGAGCTCAAGAATAAGAGATAAACGCCCTCGTATTTCCGCTAAACAAAACATAGCCTTTAGCGACCCGCCGTGAAAGAGGAGCGATAAGAACGCACAAAAGCAGAGTCCAACAAAAGCGTGACTCAACGCCATTCAAGGCCGCTGTCTACGAATACTTCGAATACCAGCTGTTCTTTGGGCGGCTTTGGGTCACGATCGACTGCAAGCGTGTGTTCCAGGTAAGGTACAAAGGGGAAAAAAAAATCTTTACTTATCCTGGCCATAACTCAAGAGAGCTTTAAAATCAAACTCTAATTATGACGCACAGCCACAGCATGAAGATGCATGGCCAACATACTCACTAAGACGTACAGTTGAGACGTTATGGAATTCGTAAAATAGGTTTTTACGAAAAAAAAAAAAAAAAAAAAAAGGGACTCACATTTCTACCGGTTTTCTTCCTTTATGCAGTGTAAATTAATATCGAGATTTAATGGGAAAATATTTATGTAATACGTGTTTACATACTGATACACATTATACAGACTCATCCATACATACACACATATATACTTTATACATACGTGTATATACAAACACACACACACACACACACACACACACACACACACACATATATATATATATATAATATATATATATATATATATATATATATATATACACAAAATTGTACACGCATCATCTATTGGCCACTTCTACCGTATGCATACGTGTTTTTAATAACCACAATGTCGTCTGAATTCTTCCACTTCCTATAACTTAATGCATTTTATATATAGTACCATAAGTATTTTTTCCTTTATGATGGTATAACACCAGAAGGCTAAACCCTTCCTGTTAATCTCTAACTGATGCTATTGGTGGCCCCACCATGCCTTTCTTTACCTTGATCCCAGATGTAAGTTACGACTGTATGGCTACAAACAGGTGTCGAACCACGGACCTAGCGAATGCTACCCTAGCGTTCTGCCACTGATATATATATATATATATATATATATATATATATATATATATATATATATATATATATATATATATAAACCTTTATTTATACATAGCATCACGTTTTATATACTTCGTGATCAAGTTATTCATATATATATATATATATATATATATATATATATATATATATATGATGATGAACATCAATAACAAACAACGATACCAGATACATGTGAATTAAGAAAAATTTAGGCGGAGTTCTTTTTGCAGTCTGCTGATATCTGGAGAAAAAAAAATTGTACGCTTGATGTTCCAGCATAACATGTGCAACGTTCAAAAGAAAAGAAATATCCTTAACAGAGACAGTGATATTTCTGTAGTGCTAATAGCATGCAATATCTCGATTCCTTTTGAAATGCTTTTGCGGTGTCCAGCGGACACAGGAATCGATGTATTGATAAATTAACAAAAACGAGTGAGAAATAAAAAAACTCGGACATGTCTGGTATAAAACGGCAACTGAATCAATAACTTGCGTTCAGTATTGACAAACACCAATCCCCCATCACAAGGAAATGGAAGTTGGACATAAAATTAATACCCATACGGAAGGGTCATTTTCGGAACTCATGAATTCCATAACAAATATACGTTTTTGTCTGTTCTTTTTCATGCGTCAGTATTTGTTTCTAATACTGCGTGGATAGGTTAGTGGGAGTATGAACCTATGGTTGTTTTTTTTCCAGTGTATGTATGTACGTGTGTATATATATTATATATATACTATATATATATATATATATATATATACACACACACACACACACACACACACATATATATATATATATATATATATATATATAGTATATATAGTAAGTGTGTGTGAGAGAGAGAGAGAGAGAGAGAGAGAGAGAGAGAGAGAGAGAGAGAGAGAGAGAGAGAGAGCGTAATGCCTACTTTAAGATTGCGACAAATATTTGTCCATATTGTTTCTACGTATTTTACGCATATTTTCATACACGCCGGTGAAAAGTCTTTTTGTATATTTATGTATATTTTCATACACTCCAAATTACGTTACCTCACCCTATGACCTCATAGAACCTCATCACAAACTAGTAGGAAAACAGAGAGAGAGAGAGAGAGAGAGAGAGAGAGAGAGATTCCCTATTCCTTGGGCAAATCCAAAATTCTTTTTCATAGACACATCTAATATACAATCGCGTGCTACATGATCCATTCTATTTCCAAGACTCGTGCATCGTAACCTTTGAACTAACAGCGCACATTCCACGTCACATCGATTAGCTTTTAGTATTTCCTAGGCAAAACAAAAAAAATCACAAGAGAAAATATCACCAGTATCACACACACACACACACACACACAAGCACACACAATATATAAAATATTTCTGACACGTATAAATTCTCTCAACCCTTCGGTATCCTTTGGCAAATAGAAAAAAAAATATGACATGTAATTGAAAAACAGAAAAAATCTAGAAAGCTATCTGGTCACACGCACTCTAGCTTTTATTTTTTGTTAAGCAAGGTAAAAAAAAAAAAACTGTGGAATCATCTATAGGATAGCCAGTAGATAGCCTTCCATTCACAAGTAAATTCACTCAGTTCTTTAAGATCACTTTAGCTATAAAAGAAAAAAAAAAGCCTTCCTTTCACAACGTTCGCATCCTCTAGTTGGTCAAAAGGCGTCAGTTGAAATCGATCTTCCGCTGAGTGGTCTGACTGATCTAGAAACATAAACTGGCGTCACATCGGTCACCGTAACTGGAAATACTTAAATTAGTTCCAATAAAAATGGTGCCCTTAATGAAAACAATACTAGCCTAAAATAGTCATAAAAATATAGTAATGAATATGAAAAAAGTAAAGAACACCAAATGGTCGTCTTATTTGGTTTACTGACGAAAGTATACTAGGCATTCCTAATGAAAAAAAAATTATAGAACTTTAATATTTTCTAATAAGTTAATCAGTTACAATCAACTTAATTATTAGGTAAAATTTCAGTATGTAAATAAATATATGGTGAAAACATATTAGTGGGTGAAATGTTTTCTCCGCACAACCCCTGGGAGAGCAGTGTGTAATAGTGGCCACCTGCAATATTGGAAGACCCAGGACTAGTACTTGGATGTGAACTATGAGATGGGAGGCTGGTATTTAGTGGAGATTTGTGGAAGATAAAGCATAGGAAAGATATGAGTGGCGGAAGATCACAAAGGTACTTGGAGTCACACCGCCTTGGAGGCGCTGACGATCAGGTAACTAATTTACTCACTTTCCAAAATTAAAAATCTACGTTGGGAAAATACAACGCAAAAATACTATGACAAATAGCAAAACATTCACTTCATTATGGGGATTAAAACCTTAAACTCAGCCTCGCTACGAAACAGCTGGACCTACTTTCCATTTAATACATATCTCCAAAACGTAGTCTGTTAGTCATTATGCCATTACCCATACTCATAAAAATGACAATTGCCCATACAGCGCAAAGTACAGTCCATAAATCTGTGCCAGAATGTAAGCATAAATCCTCACGTAGCGTGTCTCCATATTACACCAAAAATAAGATAATTGTAGGCCTAGGCACGAGCTCCAAAGGTTTAACAGCTCCCAAGGTGAAAAGAAAAACCTAACCATTGCGCTTGATTATACACTGCTCTCTATATCCTGTGCGTGGGAAAGGGTTACTTCGGATGGTCTACTAAAATAAAGGGAGCAGAAGGACAGATGGAAAGCGAAGGCAGGTAAAAATAGCCTAACAATTCCTTGCTATCTTATATTTAGGTAGATCGAAACTTGTTTGCATTATTACCTTGAATTTGTTATTCTTGAGATTATTTGCTATTAATGACAGCTGTTAATATACGAAGTTCTTACACACACATATTATATATATATATATATATATATATATATATATATATACACTATATATATATACATATATATATATATATATAATAATTTTTTTTTCACTATGAAGAAAAAGACATCTCCCGAAAGCAAGCACGAAATGGTCTTCATTTAATCCAACGATTCAATACCTCCTCTTACCCTCTTTCTCTCTCCCCCCCTCCCTCCCACGAATCCCCACCATCCGTCGCCCCCACTCCCTGGCGTATAACCTTTGTCAGCGACACCACATTCCAAATGTTGCCTCTAATCCCGGCCCATAATCCGCTCTCACTCCCAATGTCCGACTCCAAGTCTTTATCTTGCAACACGCTATTCTCTCGTTATTGGTGTGTAAGGGAAGCCATTGCCGTGCTGGGAGGGGTTGGGGTGGGGTCTCCTGGTAGGGAGTAGGTGTTCCGTTTCGTGTTGTGTTGGGGGGGTAGAGACCCCAAATAAAAGGGACATGGACATGAATGAATCGCAGGTGTGTTTCAAGATATGCTCTGCATGAATGTCGATATGTAATGAAGAGAAAGTGTTTTTGTTTATGTATATTCATGTGTTTGCGTGATATGTGAGTTATTATCTCACCATGCAAAAACACAGACACACTATAAATTAACTTTTAATATATATATATATATATATATATATATATATATATATATATAAAGTATTTATGATATATATATATCTATATATATAATATATATATATATGTATATATATATATATATATATATATATATATATATATAATTATATATGTATATATATATATATATATATATATATATATATATATATATATATATACATACATACACACGACACATATATATATATATATATATAATATATATATATATACTATATATATATATATAATGAGCGTGTGTGTGTGTGATTTAGCAGATAACAGGTGTGAAGGAAAAATAGCCATTATCAAATTTCTTTCTGGTGTCATCCCATATTAAGGGAAAACGCTTACCGTTATATGTGAGTCAATACTGTGCGTCCTTGAGTACGCGACTATTAATCCGCACCTTCCTTGGAGTTGTACCATAACCCAACAAAACCCTTTTGTGAGCGCATCGGCAAATTATAGTTCGAACATTCGGTAGGAGGGAAAACCAGTACGCTCCCGGTCTTAACGACGCATAAACTGACAAAGCACTTTATAATTTTCGCAGGACGGATTAGTTTTTAGAGCACTGACCCCTCCGTTAGGGGAAGGAGAGAGAGAGAGAGAGAGTTGGGAAAGGCCCGATTTTTTTTGCTTGCCAGGAACATTCATACGAGGGTAATGGGATCAACAGGAGCAACCATGTTTGTAATTGATGGCAATCTACTTTCACTCTCTCTTTTAATCAGCTGCCTAATGTGTAGATCTAACTCAGACTCAATAAAGTAAAAAAGGCGAGTGAAAATCAGTGGGACTTATTACCGAAATACGCGACAGACCCAACTTTGCAAGGAAGAAATTTTGTAAAATTCTGGAAACACGTCAGCAGTAGGAGACTAATGAAATCCAACAATCAGGGAGAGAGAGAGAGAGAGAGAGAGAGAGAGAGAGAGAGAGAGAGAGAGAGAGAGAGAGAGAGAGAGCATGGCTAAAAAATGAGATATGGCGGAATTTTATGAAGTATTTACAAATCCATGAATGCCATAGGTCACCTAGGAAAAGAAATAGAACTGATACCTGTAGAGGAAATATAGTTTCCGATAAAAACAGAAAACGCCCAATGATTGCTGACCTTGCACTAGGACTAGATGGGGGTCCGGAGGCTTACCTGCTGCGGAAGACACCTTATTCAGGTAGCTCTCCGCTGTGGGGGTCCTCATTACCTCAGATGATGGGAGGTCTTTCATGTCGTCCACTTTTACTTTGCATTTTGGTTGCAGTTCTTTGTGTCACAGCAAAAACACATAAAAAACTGGGCACCTGAGGTGCGTTTCTACGGCAAGTAGAAAAACACTTTTTTTCTGTAGGACCCCTACTGACGCAATTCAAAAAGATAAAAGGATTAACCTCATATCTCCAAATCTAAATCCATGAACAAGACCTTCAACACGAGAAGGCCGCTAAAGTTCATTTATAAGACAGAGAAGGAAGGATCTTACCAATAGGACCCACCGCAAGTCTTTTCCATAGACGTTCCAGGACACCAATGGAAGTTTCCTTTTCCAGAGGTTTCCTGAACCTCTGGAAAAGGGACCCAACGATCATCTTGGTGTTCCTGACAGTGGCAACACGTCAACCACCCTAGTTCGACTTCTAATGAGGTAGAACGAAAGAGGAAAACCGATGTTTGACTGACGTATGTTCTCAAACACAAAGCCCTTCCGCTGAAGGGAGGCAAAGCTTAATCTTGTTATTCACGAAGGGCTTTACAAAAATCTGTTGGACAATTTTTTTTTTTTACTTCAGTACGATGAGGTTTCATTACTCTTGTTTTTTGGTAAAACCCTCTATAGCAATGTTAATGGCAAATAACGTTTACTATATGCTAATAATCTTCAGGCGGTGAAATCAAACATTTAATGAGCATACTACAAAATTATTTAAATATACTTTCAAGCAGTATAATGATTGCAAGTTACCTTCACATACAACCAACCATGCTTTTGAAAAAATAGGATTATAATTAAATAAATATAAGAATAGCAAAACCATGAATTATTTTAAATTAAAAAAAGATAAAAAAAAATGAAGTAAAACACTTCACGATAAGCAAAACAAAAACCCACTAATTAACAAGGGACCTGTGGTCTAATATATGGAACACTTACATTTTAAAAAGAATGCTGAATGATTCCATCACTGAAATTACATCGAGTCAGTTTTTAAAGCGACTTTTTGTCTCTACATTTAACACCATAAAAATCCACTGAAATAATAAGTACATGTTAAGAAGCTTACGTCCAAACTCAGTAATAACAAGGCATTTAAATTGGAAATCCGGATAAAATCCCTTCACAAAATCCTGCAATGACAGGATTGTGTCTGTTGCAAAACTAGTTTAACCTACATGAGTTTAAAGCACTTTCCCAAAACAATTCAAATGTGCTATTCAAGTGGAGCGGTTGAGAGCTTTCTGATTATATGCAACAGCCACTTTCTCTACACAACGACTGCATAAGGATCCCATTCCACCAGGATAGAAACGATATTGGAAGTTATTTAAAAACTCTGCTGTCATTGCGTTTCGAATGTCGTGTTTTCCCTGCATCACATTTCTCTTAAAAAGATTGAGTCTACAACTGATTGAGAATTGTTCGCGCAAACTGCTAGTCTGAATATATCTACACGTTGCCCTGTTGATGTAAGCAGCAAATTAGGCGCCCGGTACTTGCAGTAATGTGGTGGGTCACAGCAAAGATGGCCGAAGAGTTGGAGCAAGTACTATATCTTAAAATTCTCACTCTGTGTGTACGTGAGACACTCATCTGTTTCTTCCGGTCCTTCATTTGATAAAATCCCAGCATTAGCCATTTAAATCTCAGCCAGGAAAAAAATCATAATATTCCGCTTCCCGCAACGTAATAATTCCACTACGTGACACGCCGTTCAAGACTGAATTTGACAGAAATCATTTACTGACAAGGCAGCTGGTAATTCACGTAGGAAAATGGACTAATCTCGCAGGAAATGCAAATGGCTTAATTCAAATGTTTTAATTCTCTATTAGGACATTTCGAAGGAAACCCGACTATTTACGCATTTATGGCAACAAATGGACCATTAAGGCTCATGGTTGGCGTATGAATGTGTCAAAGGAAAATCTTGAAGTGGAAATTCATTTTGTGGCCTCTACTGAGGGATTCCTGCTTCAATATTATTAATATCATTATCAACATACGATATATTATTAACTATATATATATATAAATATATAATAAATATATTATATTATATATCAGTATGAAAAATAATATGAAATATATAATTCTATTATATATATATATTATAAATAATATATATGAAGTATATAATATACTATATATATATATTATTATTATAATATTTATTATATATATAATGTATTACATATATATTATTTAAGTATAATATAATATATAGTATATATAATATATAATATATATTATATATATATAATATATGTAATGTAAGCGTACGACTGAACACTTATACCCACAGACATGAACACACAGGCACAAATGCATATACATGCTATGCATATGTATATATAATATATATTATATATATCCTATATATATATATATATATATATATATATATATATATAATATATATATGGTAAGTGTATGACTGAACACATATACCCACGGACATGAACACACACACAGGCACAAATACATACACATAATATATATATATATATATATATATATATATATATATATATATATATATATATATATATATATATATATATATATATATATGACTGGTAAAAAATGTTCTATTACAACAGAATTCCATCTAATAAAAGGAGCCCATAAAAACACCAAAATATAGAGAGAAAAGTACTATATTTCAGAGACTGCTGTCTCCCTCTTCAGGTAGATGAATGAGAAAAGTTTACAGAAAAGGTGGTATTTATACCAAGAGGTCCATCCACAGGCAAGCCAATTTAGGTCACCCCCGCTGATAATCTTCCTTCAATCTTCTTAAGCGTTGGTCGAATGAAAATCTTGTCGATCGTATCTGAATCCCATGCTCCTTTTGAGATATTCATTATCGGCCTTAATAAAAGAGAGGCAGGTAATGAACATCTCAAAAGGAGCATGGGATTCAGATACGATCGACAAAGATTTTCATTAAACCAATGCTTAAGAAGATTAAAGGAAGTTTAGCAGCGGGGGTGACCTAAACTGGCTTGCCTGTGGATGGACCTCTTGGTATAAATACCACCTTGTCTGTAAAGTTTTTTCATTCATCTACCTGAAGAGGGAGTCAGTAGTCTCTGAAATATAGTACTTTTCTCTCTATATTTTGGTGTTTTTATGGGCTCCTTTTATTATATATATATATATATATTATATATATTATATATATATATATAAAATGTATATTATATATGTGTGTGTGTGTAACTTGTGAAAAATAATTATAGGGAGAGTAAATGCTGATTTACTGTTAAAAATAAGAAATGAAATCTAAAACATGGCCAAAAGTATACAGGCCATACCATACAACAATTCCAAAATTCCCTAGGTATACAAACTGTGATAGTGGGTCACAGTGAGGCCCCCAAAGGCCAACTAAGCAATTATTATCATCATTATTTTTATTATCATTAACATCACTCCAGTTTCCATGTGCAAATGGACAAAAATCAGTGCACCTACAAACGACATTACCTAATTAGCTATTCACAAAAGTTCCAGTGATCAAACTGGATCGTTAACTAGACCATTGAGCAATTATCGGTTTGATAATGTGTATATATGAATAAACTCACACGTAAAAATGATTTCATGTTTATGCCATTAACTGAGCGTGCTTTTTTTCCCAAACTTTCCCATATACGGTAAACGAGAATTTGCCGTAAAATTCGGAAAGCGTAGTTATTAGGCCGGGCACCGTCATAGTCTCATTTGGGTAAACATGCAACCGTTTATAATTCTCTTATTTTATCAAAATCATTACGATACAAAATGCATCCGACTCATGCCTGGAACGCCTCACAAATTATACATAAATAGTGCTATAGAAAAATTAATATTCATAAAAGGAGAAATAAAAAAAAAGGACAAAGGAAGAAACAAACCCAACGTTCGTCATTCATGGTTTCGACCAAAACTGCAAAAGCAGAAAAAAAAGACAAGCAGCAGCAGCAGCAGCACGTAATCGCATAACATGAAAGCAAAGGCCAAGCATTAATCAGAGAAACAGAAAATGCAAACAAATTACAACCTTAACAGCGACGGAAAAACACGCGCTAATGATAACGCAGAAAGAAGCGGACCGGGACAAATTCAAGCTGTGAAAAGACGCAGAACAGAACCGAGGAAATGTTTTCAGCACTGGCTGGAGGGTCCGGCGACACGACGTGTTCAATAACACGGCTTCATTCAGCCTCATTACACAGGTAAATTTCACCTGCAGTTCGACTCCTATTATGGTGTCCGTAATCATGCAGTGCATGAAATGACGAAAGAAAAAAAAAACTTTAAATTTCATGCAATTGTCTTGCTGGTATTAGTTGCATGGTACGAATTATTATCGAGCAGGTACAAAAGATGGATGGCAGGAAGGGGAGGGGGATGGGGGTTATCACTGTACATGGATGGGTACCTACAGGTGACGCTATGAAGCAAAGGGTGTTAAAATGATCCATCAATTTTTGCAAAAATGTCAGGGAGAAACAAAAGCACGAGGAACAGGTTAGAAGCGAATGCTATATTTGCAATACTCACGACATGCGACCATAAATGCTCCCACACTTTCTCGTCCAGTTTGCACCAAGTTATTATTACCATTACCGTCCACACAATTTATTATTATTTATTATTCTAGTTACTTATTATTATTTATGATTATTGTTATTATTAGTTAGTTATTATTATTATTATTATTATTATTATTATTATTATCATCTAAACGACACATGAAGAAAATATATATTCTTGCATTATTATTTATCTTACACCATATTTAATGTACTGAGCAGGTAGGAACCACTGACAGGAATATGAGTGACTCCGGACCACTAGAATCCTTGTCAATATGACAAACCAACCTTTCAACATCGAAAGGCCTTTGTCTGCACTACATGACTTACAGACGAATCATGTTGAATCGAAAAGTAGCATAATGGGTAATCTGCTGTGAACCACGAACTTCGAAAATTCATTGATAAATGGGATTCACAAAGAGAAAGAGCAAAAAACTGCTTTGGAAATAAAGGTTCCGGAAATATGACAGTGAACAGACTTTTCGCTTCTGTTAGGTCCAGTTCTGAAACCCATGATGGTTTGAAATTTATAGCAGACTTTAATATATACTAGATTAAATGAAAATATTTCATATTTTATTTATAGTTATTGATTTTCCAGTCCAAATTACCCTAGTGAAAATCACGAAAATCTATTGTTCTAAAAAAAAAAAAGTGTTTCCTAAGGTTTGGTTTCTGACCTCATTCGGAAAAATCGTTGGGAGGCTAAAGTTTTGCCTTGGAAGACGGGTAATTTTTTATCATCTAGCAGTGAAACAAGTATAATTCATTAACTGACTATTTCGTTTGCCAAACATACTGGGAAAACGATAAAAAATAACAAATTTGATATTTTTATTGAAAAGCAAAGATTCTGAACTACAATGTATACTTTCGACTATGAAATAATTTTACAGACTTCAAATGTATTGTTTTTTTTATTTAATATTATCTAACAACCATGATAATCTCAATGTTGGAAAAGAATTACAATGTGAGTGATGCCAATGGTCGTATCTTAGAAAAAATTTAGAGCCTGGAACATACCCGTTATTCAAGGCTTTATCTATTATTGACATTGTAGGTTATTACTGATAAAGTTGCAGACTATTTATAATTACTAAATACATAACTTGCATATGACTCTTATTACTACTTTTTACGGCAACTGTGCGCAAAAGTAGATTATTATTATTACTTTTTTTTTTTTTTTTTTTTTTTGATTTTTTTTTTTTTTTTTTTTTTTTTGTGTTTCTATCACAGTCCTCCAATACGACAGGGTGGTATTTACAGTGTGGGGTTCCGGGTTGCATCCTGCCTCCTTAGGAGTCCATCAATTTTCTTACTGTGTGCGCCGTTTCTAGGATCGCACTCTTCTGCATGAGTCCTGGTTATTATTATTGTTATTATTATTACAATGACTCACTTGCGATTTCTGAACTATTATTAATTGACACAATTTGAATGAGCGTTGTTTTCCCATTATCAATAATAAATAAAAGGGATTCCTTGGGAGAGAAAAATCGTCTAATGAAGTCTCAATCAAAAGAGACGATCTGATCTGAATATAATTAGAATGAATGCAACAGCGAAAACCCCTTGACATTTACACTAAATAATAGGATAATAACTCGTCTGCTTCCGGGTATCATACATATATATATATATATATTATATATATATATATATATATCTATATATATATATATATGTATATATATATATATATATATATATATATATATATATATATATATATATGTATATATTATATATATATACATATATATATATATATATATATATAATATAATATATATATTATATATCATAGAATCCCAGGGAAGCATAGAAGTTATTATCCTATAATAACTTGTCTGTTCATTTGTTTGATCGACTTGTTTGTTTGTTTGTTTTTGATTAAGCTGACCTTGTGTCAGCACGGGCTCTTGCTCACAGAGCAGCCCGTAAATTGATCGACTTTCCATAAAGATCTGTTATGGATGGGCATCAACGTCCGCTTGACGTCAAGGGGATGGGCATGGGAACTAACTTTGTATCTAAAGACTTGCTGAACCAGGCCCTCATAAGAGAAAGACGTTGTATGTGAAAACGCTACCTTACATACACACACACACACATATATATATATACATTTACACTTAATATAATAATTGAAAAAAAATTTAACTGTCTGTTTCTTACGAGGGCATGGTTCAGCAAGTCTTTAGGATACGGCATTAGTTTCCATACCCACCCCTTAACGCCAAGCGGACGCTGATGTCCATTCATAGCCGGTTCCACTGCTGGCGGTAGACATAGATCGAACCAAGTACATCTAGGATGAGAAGCGACGCACTACCCGGTGTACCCAAACTCTTCTTTGTCTAATGCCCTAACGTGACAAATTATTCCACAGAGCGCCAACCGACTTTCCATAACAGATCTCTATGGAAAGTCGGTCAATCAAACGAGCAGCTACACGGACGAAAGTGAATTCACAACCTTCACCCATCACCATCAAGCCCATGAAAACACCATGAAAAGGAAGGGTCCCGAACTCGAAAATCTACCGCCCATCACGATCAACTTTGCAAACTCTAAAATTTGCCGCCCATCACGATCAACCCTAGGAGGAAAAAAAAAAAAAAAAAAAAAAAAAAAAAAAAAAAAAAAAAAAACATGAAAAGGAGGGCTCCCGATCTCGCAAAATCTACACCCCGTGGATCTCTCGCCAGTCTGCTGACGACTTTGGCGAAACGCATCAATAAGGATCTAAACAAAAACATCAACATTCACGTGTGTTTCCCCCCTTTTCCCAGTATGCCAAACAAATCTATAGCCTTCGTCCCCACGGGACTAGGGGAAAGATAAAAACCGAATGCAAACTGAAACGGAACTTCATTCTATAGATCAAGGGACTGAATCAACAACCAGGATGCAGGAGGGCTTCTGTTCTTTCACAGAGGAACCATTATCAGTCGCTGTGCAAATGGCAGTGACGGGGCTTTGGAGATATTTTGAGTTATCTTTAATTACTGTTCAGTGCAATTCGTGGAAAATCAGAGCAACGTTTATAATACACAAGGATAAACTTGAGCATTTCCATGGAATCATTATTTCATTTGAGTATTTTGTTTTTCAACTCAAAAGGAGACCCTGCGCTAATTGTATTTAATTCACGAGAATTTAGAACTGAACTGAACACTTAAAGGATTAATTCATACTAACGATTACAATGAAAAGGTTTCTACAAAATAGTCTTCGCACTTGACACTCAAGTACCAGTTTATCTTTACATAGAAACATTACTAAACTTTTAAAGTATAAAATGATGAACATCGCACAGCATTCACGGTACACAATACACATGGAAACCACATCTTTTACCGTTCCCAGTGTAATAAGATTTCCTTACGGGTAGAAGAAAACTTCACTTAATGTCTCATCTTCAGACAAACCATTTCTTAATTAACATTTGGAGGACGAAATGCAATCAACCCTTGCTCTCATTTCCTGAGAACCAGGCAATGCATTTCTCTCTCTCTCTCTCTCTCTCTCTCTCTCTCTCTCTCTCTCTCTCTCTCTCAGACATTCATGAAAATCAAACATCCACTTAAGAAATCAATTTCCTGAATCCATTCAAGTCTACGGCTGGGTGTATGGAGTGTGCAAACGTTGGCATCCAAGGAGGAGAAGAAAAAAAAATAAAAATGCTCCTCCAATCTTGGTCCCTTGTTCGCCATGCAAACAGATAGTTATATGGAGGTGTGTAACGACCTCCCAAAAGCCTCCTCTCCCATCCATTACCACGCCATGAAAGCCTCTTTAATCATCGTAACTAGAACCGCTTTACAACGGCTCACCCTCTCTCTCTCTCTCCTTTCTTCCTTCGTCACCCTTCACTCTGTTTCTGTTTCGTCACTTCTCAAGTTTCCAGTTCTCATTTTTCCATTTTCAGATTATCTACTGAGAATTACACATGTATATTTATATATGATATATATATATATATATATATATATATTATATATATATAGATATATACATATATATAATATATATATATATATACTATATATATATATATATATATAATTTCATAATTAACTGGCTTCTTTTCACATTTACTCCTGCATATGCCATAAAGGCGGAGCAAAAGCAAATCATAAATTGCCACCAGAAAAATGATATAATCAAATATTTTCCATAACCTTCAGAACAAATAAAATATATCCTTGAATGGCTTACTCAAAGCAGCATCAAGGGGGACGGTATCCATACAGATATATAGCCCAAGGGATGGAGGGGTAATGCTAGGGGGGTCTCTATGCCTCAGCATTCCGCCCTCTGCCTCTATGTAGAGTAACACAGAAAGTCCATCTGGAGGCCACCGTGCCAGAATACCTTTTAAGTAGCAGGATATTTATTACAGGGTAAGAGCTGGCACCCCAATTCTTAGGCATCCAATTTTTACCACGTATTTCCTCTTTCTGTATTTTCATTAAACTATTCTTTATTTTATGAGTGGTATAAGTTTTGCTATTGCTGTGCGTCATGTTGACTGGATTCTAAAATATATTTAAATAAAATATTTATTGCAGGGTAAACGGTGCTACCCCAATTCTGTAAGCATCTCTTTCCTATGAGTTTCTTTTTCTAGTCTTTTCTTTGAATCTTTTCTTCTAATGTAGGTTATTTACTTTTTGTTCCCTGTCAGAACGTGGCTTAATGGATTTCGTGAAATATTTAAATGATATGCATATTTTTATGTTTAAAGGAGAAAGTATGGTGAAAGCTCCGAAAAAATTTTCAAAACTTTATGGAATCCTACAGCTGTTCCATTTCTCTCGCTCCTCGTTTTTTTTTTTTTTTGACTGATAAATAATTGCTATAAACTCTCTCTCTCTCTCTCTCTCTCTCTCTCTCTCTCTCTCTCTCTCTCTCTCTCTCTCTCTCATTTTTTATTGTCACAAAGTGCGCCTGTGTATGAATGTTCCTCACGGACTGATTCCCTCCCCTTGATATACATCATAATTATAGTTACTGACTTTATTACCGGTGATGTTTATATGAATATTATCACTTCAATCATAAATATAATTCACACACACACCGTCCCTTGTAAACAAAGATACCAAAATAAACGAAACTGTCAATCACTAAATTAAGGCGCAAGAATACAAATCGTTGGCTGTCTATTAGAACTCGAGCATGGAAGCACTGCAAACAACTTCATGTTTTCTTTTCAGAATGCAAACTGGGAGGAACATAAACACGAAAGAACGATACAAGAAATATACACGCATTAACACTCAGTCACAACCATGGCGCAATGAACACGCAAAGCGCTTCTCTGTTAATGAATGTATGGAAATTTATAAATTCCGAATATATATGATAATGCATTTGAAAAACGACTATAACTTTAATTAATAATGATTAAAATAATAGTTTTGAAGGATCTGCACTACTACTACTACTACTACTACTACTACTACAAGAGATAATAAAGATATAACCATTATTGTAATCAAGATACTCTACTACTACCACAATTGCTAATACAAATAGTGTAATTAGTAACATATAATAATGTTGCGCTTATCATACCATGACACACTATGAATATTGCAAGTAGTAGTAATAATAATAATATGAACATTGACGGTAATAATAATAATAATATTAATAATAATAAAAAGGAATTTTACTACTACTATCCCAACCAATATATAACAATAATATAACCTACTGCTACATAAGAATATATAGTAATAAAACCAACACTAATAATAATAATAATAATAATAATAAAGGAAAATACCATTTTTATAAACCGTACATGCGGCCCCCACTTCCCCATTATAAACCCACAAAACCTAAGGTAAATCTCTTCTGCACGAACCCGTTCTCTGTTTATACACTTGGCCAGTGCGTGTCTGCTTCCTGTGTTTATAATGCGTCCATAGACAGGCGGAACCACGCAATGTTATGGCTTACGGAGTATCTATTATTTACTCGTTGGGTCTGCTATTGTTTTATTTCAATCATTTTGTTTGTTTTGGTTATTTTCTATGGCGATGCATATAGTCCTTCTTGGTTTATTTATCGATATTATTTTTTTGCATTTTTTCTAAGGTGATTTTTAAATAGCTTTCTCTTGCTTTCATGCACTTTTAAGAGTAGAAACATTCTTTCTCTTTACTTACGTATGATTTACAGTTTTATTTTTCTCACTACTGAAAAGTTAACATGATCTTGTAAGCTCCTTTAATATGACAGAAATTTCATACATTTATCTCCTTCCCAGATTTTCTTGTAAGTTTTTTACATACATACATACATACATACATACATACATACATACATACATACATACATACATACATACATACATATGTATATATATATATATATAATATATATATATATATATATATATATATATATATATACTATTGCCAAAGATATTTAAGAGAAAATACAAAAGTGGATAATATTTAATATCCTTATATCACCTTTTTTCCCATACATAGATTTAACGGAGAGAGAGAGAGAGAGAGAGAGAGAGAGAGAGAGAGAGAGAGAGAGAGAGAGAGAGAGAGAGAGGAACCTTAGAGTTTTATGGCGAGTGAAAAAAAGAAGCAGATTAAATGTGTGGAATTTTTCGCTTCAATTTGACTCATTCCTGATACCTACTATAGCTATGTAACTAACAATTAGAGGTTTAATACAAAATTCTTGTAGGTGATTACTAATCGTGACTATCTCACTCTTGTAGGTGATTACTAATAGCGACTAGCTCTCGATGGAAACTCCACTATATAAGAGAGCATCTATCTCTCTCTCTCTCTCTCTCTCTCTCTCTCTCTCTCTCTCTCTCAGCAGCTGATTGATCACATTACAGGTCTCTGGCAAAGTGCCAGGTGTTCTAAATACAGCAGTACGTAATGCAGCAATATATATATACTATATATATATATATATATATATATATATATATATATATATATATATATCACAATGTATATAATAAGTAGGTATAAAAAGTTCAGTGAATGACTATAAATCCTGACAAAAAAAAAAACAACAACAACAAACAATCATTCCAAAAAAAGAAAAAAAAGAATACAGTAACTTGGGCTAAAAACTTTCCCTCGATAAACGAAGAAACATAAACCAGAAAACACTACAAACTAGGGCAGACACCAAGCAGGCAGACATTTCAAACAACACATGAATATGAACAAACCTGTCCAATATGGAATTTCTAACGTGGCGCCAGTACTGAAATAACTCGCAGGCATGACCCCTGGCCCCCTTTTTCATTTTCGACCCCCAAAACAAAAACGATTGGGCTGTTAATTACATATTTAGTAGATAATAGCGTTTCGTGTTAAAAACATGCATTGTAATTCCCCTCCCCCTTCTCCCAGTCCCACCCCAAGCCCGGTAAATCCTCAAAGTAGATATGTTTTTGCTGGCTTTATTGAAATAACAACTTTAGTGATATTATTACATAACTGTTGATAATATCAAAGGCCCATAATTTTGCAATAAAACCAGATATATGACATAATTGGTATGATAGTGATAAAGGGTAGGAGTCTCTCTCTCTCTCTCTCTCTCTCTCTCTCTCTCTCTCTCTCTCTCTCTCTCTCTCTCTCTCTCTCTTCATGCTAAATGAAAACCTGGTTGATCCAACAAGTGATTCTCTGAAGTGTTGCGACATTTTACCTGCGTCAAAAGCAGTGAAAAATAGAGGGAAAAAATCCTGAATGATTTCATTTGCAAAACTTTAAATCAAAAGAAAATGGGAGAATCACCAATCACTCTGTATATTTCTATAACGGATACAATCCTAAAATAATCGAAATAAATGTGTAAGGATGGTGTTAAACTTCACATTGAATACATATCGTCAAATATACGTAAATAATAAGCAGTCTTTATAAGACTGATTCTTCCCTTATTTAAACCGAAAGCCAGAAACATGGTGTACTAAATTCATAAATTTAAATTTAAAAAATTTAAATATTCATTACTTGGCCAATTTTCTTGTAGAGAACACATCATGCTGTCAATCAACAAATGAAAATTTAAAAAAATATAGGGGGTTCATATTCATCATTAATTGGGAGTACCTTTAGCTGCCGCAAGAGACGCATAATACTAAATACTAATTTGCTATTGTCAACTGAGATGAAGGAAGAAGGGCTAATTAAGAAAATGAACTGGACCCTTGTACTTTTTTCTTTTAAAGAGACGTGACTTGAAACTTCCAGTGTAAAGTCTTCTCTTTTTAATGAGAGGAAATAAATGAAGTGCGAAAAATATAAGCCAATTAAAATATATTAAAATTTACCTCGATAATGCTGAGTCAATCCCGTGAAATATGTTTGGTGTCAATGGGAACATAAAAATAATACGTTCTTCGTACTGATAAACTTGAGGTAGGTAATGAACTCGATATCATGGGAATCCGAAATGCATTAAAATCATCATAAATCTGAGCAGATAAGACAGATGTCATTCATATAAACGCAGGTTTTTATAACTGATTGGGAGAGGTTTATATTGGAGTATCATGAACGAATGTAATTTCCAATCAAGTGTTAAATTTTCTGACAAACGAAACACCAGAAATATGTAGAAAATGTAGCCACGTTACAGATTTAAAACATAAGTGAGGAACAGAGTAACATTGAGAATCCACAATAAGAAAACATAGCGATATTACCACCTCTCTAATAGCGAAATAATAATGAAATGCTTGCCCACCGCAAGATGTCAGCACTGTTATTCCCAACTAACTCATGAATAGCTGATCGTATTACCATCCTACCGATAAAACACCTCTCTGGATTACCTCCCAGTTACAGAGAAGGAAAATCTATATTACTTATCTATATAACAAATGCACAAGAGATTTCCAATCAAATTAATACACTTGCAACTAAACGACGGATAAAAATGTATTTCTTACTATCACAAAAGCAAGACACTAGACTAGCATGACCTAACAACCACAAGAAGGTAAACCCAAGATTACCCAGCACTGGCAGGACCTGTGGTTATCCTAAAATGATACTTCCAAGCCGACATGAGCTTGCCTGGTCGTTAGTGATGTAATTGCCGTGGTGCTTGATGACCATCACGAGAGAGAGAGAGAGAGAGAGAGAGAGAGGAGAGAGAGAGAGAGAGAGAGAGAGAGAGAGAGAGAGAGAGAGAGACTTGATAAGACTTCCTGTTGCGTTAGATTATAGGCAAAAGAGAAATTAGAAGCAGGGGAAAAGAGCGTCCATTTGTGTTATACATACGAAGCAAAAGCACTCTCCCCCTTCTCTCTATTATATATAGGTTATATATAATAATCTAGTATATAAATCTATATACTATAATAGATATATTCTATGATAGTATGAGAGTGAGGGATTAAATAGTGTGTCTGTGCGCATATATACACACAAATGTGCTCTATTAAGCATTCTCTACCATTTGTATCCTAGCGCTTACATGACATGTCCACTGAAAGAGACCACACTCAGCGCCAAACAATATGTCACACTCTTGCACAACCATTTTTGTAAAAAAATACATATAAAGTAAACGCATCAGGAAAAGCAATAAACAAAGAGATAAAGAAAACGTCAACAAGAGAACACAAGTGAGAGATAAAACGGAAGATCTGTGTCTGCCGTTGGGAATCATCATCGTAGAAAACGATAGCAGACGATGTCTTATCAGCAGGAAACGCCACATTAAACATCAAAAGAAAGCAATTACCTTTCGAGATTAGAACGTTTATCAAGCACAAGGAGAGTGAAAGAAACGTTTTCACGCGATGAGCAAAAACATCGACATTATCTTACGTTTCGTATTGCTGATGCAAGACGTGAAAATCATTCTATTAGCTAAGTATCGTGGAATATTAAATATATATATAATATTATATATATATATATATATATATATATATATATGTGTGTGTGTGTGTGTGTGTGTGTGTATGTATGTATGTATGTATGTATATGTATATATATATATAATATATATATATATATATATGTATATATGTATGTATATATATATATATATATATATATATATATAATATATATAATATATAATATGTATATATATGTTGTATAAAATATATATATATATATATATATACTATAATATATATATATATCATATATAATATATATAAATATAATAATAATATATATTTTTACACATAAGGTTTTTTGTACATAGTTATTCAACCATTTTGCCTTCCCTTCAAATTACTGCAATATGATTGCAGTTATGTCCGATTTTGACCTAGACTCCAATGTTATGGTCTAAACATTCCTAATCTATGCCTGAACTGTTTTAAGGGTCTTAAACATTTCCAAATTTTATACTGCGCTGTTCAGAGTCTTAGGAATTTCAAATTGTATGCTGCGCTGTTAAGACGTCTGTTTCAATATAAAAGCTCTTTTATAGACGAGGTCCGAAGAAAAAAGTAAAGAAAGAAGAAAAGGTATAAGAGTCAGGAATTTAAAGCAGAATGATCGAAGAATTTCTTAAAACTTATTTCTATTTATTTATTTATTTTAACAAAAGCCAAGGGTATGCCGCCGAAAAGAGCGAACACATCGCGTGATTCGGCTTGGTACAAGTCGGTTTCGTGCCTTGAATAAACCAACACTGCAAGTTATTTGCAGTCTAGTCCATTCTCTTTCGCAGAATTTTTGCCACGGAATTTGCATAAAACTGAAAATCCTTATCAACTGTATAAAAATATGACATATCTAATATAAATGATTCAGGTTTTGTGTTTTAATCGTACATAAATTTTCGTTTCAATTTTGAAAATTGAAATGAATATAGATCATCCTCTCAAAAATTGGAAAAAAGCCTGAAGACTTATAATAAACGTTTTGCTTGGGGGGACTGAAATGTTAAGAAAAAAGAAACACTTTAATCATCGACAATACACTACCTTGCGTCAGGTAAGCTCATTAAGGGTGCACTCAGGTAGATGGTCAGGTAATCAGTGAACAAGTAATCCCGTGGAAAAAACTTCGAATTCCAAGACTTGAATGGGCATTTCATAAGTAACCCCGTGGCCTCTCCCTTTCGTAAAACGTGCAAAACACGAACAATGTGATGATCATTAACGAAAACACCAAAAGTATGGTTAAAAATAGAAGATTTGATTTAGGTAACCTGGCTTCCAAACAAATGCAGATGTCGATGGAATTTTGGGAAAGATACTGTGAACAGATGGAGCAAAAAGTGTATGAAGAAAATTTCACTTATGTATATATATATATATATATATCTATATATAATATATATATATATATATATATATCCTATATACGTGCGAATGTGTGTGTATACATATATTAAAAAGAAAGTTATACACATAGGAATTACGTGCATATATATATTATATATAATATGATATATATATATATATATGTGTGTGTGTGTGTTGTGTGTGTGTGTGTATGTGTTTGCGTGTATGTGTATACATAATTAAAATAAAGTCTACACTAGAATTACGTGCATATATAGAAGATATATTATCTATATATAGTATTCTATATATATTATATTATATATATATATATATCACACACACACAAGTACGTTCACATAACCCCAAACAACATTAGAGAAGTAGACTCAATTCCCCCAAATTACCGAAAGCAACGACACTGTACCAGGTGTACCAAGAGGAGTCGGTTAAAACGGAACTAAAACCCCAAATCTCTAGACATCAGTGCCATTCCTCCCCTAATAACGCGATCGTATTAAACCACTTACTCTTCTCAAATATCGCGCCTCGAGTTTTCACTGCATTATTCAGACTCATTAACGCTTAAGCGTGGGATTAAAATGCGGCTATGCTTAAGTTATGGTAACGCTGAATTCCTTAATAGGAACATTACGGAATTTTGCATTCGACGCTCGCATAATTCAAGCGGTTAGCGTCACCAGCATCGGATCTCCTGGGAAGAGTCCGGCTAAATGGGCGCTTGGAATAAGGATGGGGGAAGGTGGTGATGGCACAGAGTCCTTCGTGCGCCTTCGTGTGATCATTAGACGAAAGAAGGCATGAAAAGGAACTCGAATTATCTTAAATCTATCACCCACTCTTTTTTCTCTTTACTCACACACACTCACACACCCATATATATATATATATATTATATATATATATATATATATATATATATATATGCTATATATAATATATATGAATATATATATATATATATATATATATATATAAATAGTATATATAGTATATATACACACACATATATATATATATATATATATATATATATATATATATATATATATATATATATATATATTATATATATATATACTATATATACATATATCTGTATGGCTAGGTTTTTATGAAAGCCGTTTCCATAACTATTAATCTACGAAGCTGTGCTGAAGTATTTTTACACACCACACACACACACACATATACACATATTATATATATCATATATATATATATATATATATATATATATAATAATATATTCCGATGCAGATTGATGTATGTTTCTTAGGTTCGCGCTTATAAAAACCACTTTCATAAAATCTATCCAATCGGGAAATTTCCTCCAAAGGCGAATTCTGTTCCCTAGGAGGGTACGCCCTTTTGTTGATGACACTAGATCCACCGACTCGCAACATACCCTTCTCGCCCATATAAGGCCGAAATTCATTAAGGTCGACTCACGAAATCAGTAACCTTAGAGAAAAGTTACAAGAGGTTGAAGTAGTTACAGAGATTGTGATTTGGAGGGATAGCACAACAGGGTTTCGTAGGTAATAATATAATAATAATAATAATAATAATAATAATAATAATAATAATAATAATATGTTTTGATAAAGCGAATGGCAGTGTCAATGGAACTGATCTTAAATATTTTCATCAAGGCTGGTAAGTATTTGCTAATAACTGCCAGATGTACATAGTCTGGATAAGGAGGGTAATGTTTTTTTATGAATTTAATTTTATTTCATATGAGCAGAGGTTTATTTATTAAAAAATCCATTACCTTCCTTTTGTAGACTATGAACATCGGTAAATTATTAGCAAATATCAGCCCTTATATATAAATCAATTCCACTGATGCTGCCACTCTTTACCAAAACATGCGTGAAATGGGGTCTCCTCCCTTCAAATAATAATAATAATAATATAATCCATAATAATAATAATAATAATAATAATAATATAATAATATAATAATAATAATTCAATTTGACGTGGATATGCCATGAAGAAATACTTTTCACATTTACGTTCTCTTAATGTAAGTAAATGCATAATCAAAATTCATACATTTGTATTACCTTACAGACACAGCGTCGTATAGATTATTTATCCAATAGTAATCCATATAATTATTGTAGTTATTAGTATCATTACGACGCCAACGTGTAAGTTATTCTCTTGGTCCGGTTGTTACTGCTTTATTGATCTATTGGGTTGTTATTTAAAAGATATGTTAGCAGGATCAACGAAAAGTACCTTTTAAATAAAAACACACTGGAATGATCCGCATCTGAAGAAGGTTTGATGGTTAATTATTTTGGTGGGGGGGGGGGGGAGGGGGGTTTGGGCTGGGGAGGGGGGTGGCCGTTTCTTCATCCTCCTTGAGGGGCCGAAGGCTTAAGATCTACGATCGCTTAATTTTGTTTCATTCATTTTAACAACAATCATAATCTAATAATAATAATCAATGGGACCCCACCAGTGTTGAAGAAAAGAAATAAAAGAAAAAATGGATAAGTTATCAACAAGGGATCTGAAAATAGAAAAATGAAGAAGGATATGGGTATATGCCAGTTGGGAATCGTACCCATAAGTCAATCAGGGATCGCTAGGCCACGATCCCAAGATTCCCTGAAAATGGAATCTAGAAAAACTATAGGCTGAAGTAGCTCCAGGACTCATGCAGAAGAGTGTGATCCTAGAAAACGGCCACATGGTAAGAAAAGTGATGGACTCCTAAGGAGACAGGATGCAACCCTGAACC
>NC_087204.1:35854300-35856800 GCF_015104395.2 Macrobrachium nipponense
AGAGTAAGACAGGGATTTTCAACCTTACAACGCAGACACTGTACGTAACTGCATATACACATTGGCATATACCAAGCGACAAGTTAGATTTATATGATTAAAGGTGATATAATCTATAGTGCGTGAAATAAACCGGCTAATCTACAGATACATCTTTTCCAATGGCAGGCTGAAGGAATTTAGGGCTGCAAGAAAAACAAATAAAAACTAAAATACGCCACAGTGATAGCTGCGGAATAATGATCACTGAGAGAACTAAAGAAGGAATTGTTAGCTAAGAAACCACGAGAAAGGAGTTGAAATGGAATGACGAATGAATCAAAGGAAAAGTCGTAATGGGTTGGTTACATGGTTTAGATTAAGCCAATCTTAACCCAGAACGGCTGCTATTTAGATGTAAAAGGGAACATGAGGCCTGGTGCATGTAACCGTACTCTTTTCAATCAACAGACGGGGTCAATTATACTAAAATGAACATGTCAAAATAAAAATACTTCTGGAGAACACAACACCTACGCATAAGTAAAATATAGTTCCAATAAGCGATGAAGCACAACTGCGAAAATTAAGTCTATATACGTCTTCGTAAGGGTTTTAGGTTATACGTGTATCACACGAGCGATGCTGAATATACCTTCATTATGACTACAGCTAATAATGTTCCAATAGGTTAATCAAAGTATATAAATTTGCGTACTCTTAAGAAGCAGAAAAAAGGGGTGTGTCATTCTTGTACACTAACTGTACTGGAAAAAGTGGCTCACACAAACCTGTCTCCAGTAAGTGCTATTCAGGTCGAGCCTTTAAAAAGCCACAAACTCCATAATAAAAGGAAAAAAATATACCGAGCATTTGAAAGAGAAACATTTTCCTTCATATGATAAGAGTCCGACGTAAGAGAGCATTAATAAGAGCTTTAGTGGCCAACGCTTATACAAGCCAAAAATAAAAACGATTTATAAGGCGTTTAGGGTGGTTCTTGCATTGCACGAATACAGGAAAACACGCAAGCAGCAGTAAACACAAGGAAAAAGCCTTCAACGTTATTTAACTTGTAGGTAATGCCTGTCAGTCAACGAACAGACACAGAAGCAGTTCTTAGGATGCTTGCTTGTTTTTAGGATGCTTGCTTGTACTGTACAAAAGAGGACTTACACAAATGGGATATATTGCAACTGGGCAATACTATGCAAAAAGTCTACGGTGATGGCTATCAAGTTTTTGAAACAAGTTTATTTGTTGTTTCATATTTGTATGTATGTACGTATGTATGAATGTATGTACGTATGTATGTATGTATGTGCACACACACACACCCGTCCACATATATAATAAATAAATATATACATTATATAAAAATGTACGTATATATTTATATACCTATACTTGTACAGTATAGTATATATATATATATATATATATATATATATATATATATATTATATATATCTATAATATATATAATATATATATATATATATATATATATATAGATATATATATATATATATATATATTATTATAACATATTATATATATATATATAATTATATATTAATAAACTGTCAACTTAGATAGGGATACAGCTCATCGTTAATTAGAAAGTTGTCAACACGAACAGCATTCATCTAATATACAGGAACTGATTATTCAATTTAGTCAATTAAGCACATATAATCAAGTTACAATTAGATTATGGATTTTTCTAGAAGCCCACTAAAACGATAATTGATGTTCAATTCAAAATTATTGGAACATTCTAATGAAGCTGGATTGCTGTAATGAACATACCGCCGAATAGTGGAACTGGACAGCTGAATGACTCTACAATTCTATATAAATATCGCTATGCCTATGTATGAATGTAGGTATATATAAAACTGCACGCATATATAGTATATATGTGCATTTTTATATTACATATATACTATGTACATATATGTATTATGTATATGTATATATATACATACATACATATATATATATATATATATATATATATATATATATATATATAGTGTCTATATGGTCAGAGTCCCAGGCTCCATTGGAAAGGTTGATCGTATTAATTTGTCATTTTATCACTGAAGATATATATATATATATATATATATATATATATATATATATATATATATATATATATTATATATATATATATATATAAATCTTCAGTGATAAAATGGCATGGCAAATTAATACGATCAACCTTTCCAATGGAGCCTGGGACTCTGACCATATGGACAATATCTTCCTTAAAGGCAACGATGAAGCGGATTAATACAATTAACAATTGTCTTAATCCAATGTCGGCTTGGCGGTGACCCCAGGCATCACTTAAGGCATATCTCCCACTATATATTTCGCCAATATACTCCTGTCATTCACCACTTGATAAGGGTGGAAGTCAGTCCACCGAAATATAGTCCTAAGCTTTAAACCAGAGTGCTTTGATGGGCCTTTTACACTTGAGATGTATATGTACATAAATAAATACATA
>NC_087204.1:35859300-35861800 GCF_015104395.2 Macrobrachium nipponense
TATAAAAATAAAGTAGTTCCTTATTGTTTGAAAGTTAACTTTGCAATGACTTTGTTTCAGCAGGTAGGGGGAAGGGTGCTAGTTGTACCAAAATGTTATATTTACCATACTATTTGCTGTAAACAATCATTTGTGGGAAATGCTGTGATAAGACAGATTACCAAAGTAGGCCTACAGCTATGGATCCTGTGCAACTTAATAAAATCTTTGTCTCTCGAGTGCTCTGTTAAAAAATCCCCAATATAATTTTGGCACAAGGCCTACAAGTTTAAGTCATTAAACTGTAGGGTTGAGCCTAAATAAAACTACAGTAGGCCTAGAATAACTAGGATTTCTGTTTATCTAGCCTTTGCCATCTCTGCCTGCTCTTTGAGCCTGGGGGTGGGGGGGGGGGGGGGGGGGGGGGGGGGGGGGGGGGGGGGGGGGGGGGGGGGGGGGGGGGGGGGGGGGGGGTTCTTCCAATTTTTTGGAACGGGATGCTCCTCAGTGAATTCTGACCTGAGGACCTGGCTTTTGGAAATTTAGCGGTATCAAGAGACCTCGTCTAGTGGCAAAAGTGACCCTATCTCTAGACCTAATTTATATGGTAAATAATTTATATAACTTAAATTTTTCACAAAACTACCTTTAATTTGCTCAGACTAGGATATATCATTATGGCAAGCATTAACATTCAATATATCTCATCTCTAGACCTGTGTTGTCAAGGACCCAAAAATATTATACCTTATTTGGGATAAGGGCCTGGGCCATTCTCTATACTTCTACCCTCCAGAAGGGACCCATCTACAGACCAAAATTGCCAAAATGAGCCATCCTGACGAGCAACCCTGTATACCCATAGGTCATAGTAAACCCCCCCCCCCCCCCCCCCCCCCCCACCCCCCCCCCCCCCCCCCCCCCCCCCCCCCCCCCACCGAGCCTTTCAGCCTAGGCCACAATCACAAGGCCAGTCCTAATTTTTTTTTTTTAGCTAACGGTTCATTGGTTTTGGGTCACACATGTAAAATTTAAAGCTGTGGGGTGGCCTTATGGGGTCATTAAGCCTATACTTTGAAGTAACAAACTCTCAAAATGTAATGCACAATGATTTTTTTTAATTCATGATATTTGTTCTTACATTGAATGTATTTATAACATTATTGTACATCTGTGCATTTATTTATAAATATCCCAGCAGTTTAAACAAGTTTTTTTTTTTTCATTGCTGTTTCCAACAGTTTTAATGATACTCATTGTAATGATAATCTATATGCATTTGATATGAAATTAGCAGGCTATATCAAAACATCAACAAAACTCATTATGTGCCTTGCTTGGGCCATTTTTTAGTTCTTATTACAAGGACAGATTAACACTTTAATATTACATAGCTATAATGCAGTGAAAAAGAAATCCAGAAAACATCAAATTAGTGTCCAACATACATGATTACCCTATTTGACCTAATGGCCCCTTAAACAATATTGTTTTTAAACCATTTTTTTTTTTTAGGCTGTCTTATCACAGCATTTCAAATTATTGTTTACAGCAATAGTTATGGGTAAATATTAAACATTTGTGTACAACTAGCACCCCTTCCTGCTAAAACAAAGTCATTGCAAGTTAACTTTCAAAAACAATAAGGAACAAATTTTATTTTATTAGATCCTTGTAGGAATTATGTAAGCTTTTTAACGAGCCATCAGACAAGAAAATCCGTGCCATTTATTAAGCGAATAGTTGCGAAAAAACGTCATATACTGCAGCCTGCTGCATAGTTTGAATTACCGCCCCAGATGGCGGACCTGATGACGTGCGCCAGCCTATTCAGCTAGCGGTCGACGCGGCATCTAGGCTTCTATATCTATGTATATATATATATATATATATATATATATATATATATATATATATATATATATATATATATTATATATATATATATATCATTACATGTGTGTGTGTGCGCGTGTTAAACAAAATTATTGCAAAATGGAAAACTAACTATTCCCTTTCCTACTTTTGATGACAGACGTTCTTCAACCCTGACCTTACAAAAGCTAAAAAAGACTGAGGTCGTCCGTCAAAAAAAAAAAAAAAAAAAAAAAAAAAAAAAAAAAAAAAAAAAAAAAATAAAAAAAAAAAAAAAAAAAAAAAAAAAAAAAAAAAAAAAAAAAAGAGGGGGTTAAGGGGGGGGGGGGGGGCCCCACTTTTCATGCTTTCAATAATAACTTGAAACTCTCATTTCTACGCTACCGGTTTTTTTCAGGCTTCTGAAATCCATGGGATACAATATCCTCAGTGTTAACCGTTCATGGCGAAAAGGCATAAATTAAAGGTTTAAAAGCTTTTTATTTTTTGTAGGCTAATAAGTAACTGTGCATACAGATGATACTGATGCATTAGTCTAACGTTCACAAATTGTTTATATATTTAGTAAATACTATATAACCATTAGTAAATACTACGTACATACACCATATATATATATATATAATATATATATATATATATATAT
>NC_087204.1:35866800-35869300 GCF_015104395.2 Macrobrachium nipponense
GTTGTCTGATGATTTCGTTTAACTTAACCTTAAGTTAACATCCTCATAAAAAATGAAACAAAATTAAAAAACTCTCAAAATCTCATAATTACTAGAACTCGAGAGTACTAGTTCAAACATCACCATACTCTCGCGGTAGTTGTAAAAATGAGAAATAACCTTTAGATAGAATGAATTAAACCTCCGATGAAAGGTACTGAAGGCCAGTAACATATGCAAGGAAATGCTATTATATTCATAGCATTGTAAAGAAGACCAGATATAGAGTTCAAGGAAAGAACATTCTGGCCTCATATATACATAAAAAGCGAGCATTGTTCAGCTGATTAAAACTCTCAGTCACGCCCCTTGAAACTTTCAGCCACATCTCGGTGGTGGCCTGTGTTATTTGCACTTACAGCGTTGCCAGAAGCACGATAATGGCTAACTTCAACCTTAAATAAAATCAAATCTACTGAGGCTAGAGGACTGCAATTTGGTATGTTTGATAAATGGGGGGTGGAGGATCAACACACAGATTTTCAGGCCTCTAGCCTCAGTAGTTTAAAAAATACAGAACCATTAGAAATAAATACAAAAGATTATGAATAACTGATAAGCAATTCGTACCATACAAAAAGCGCTTTATAATTCAAAAATATTTAACAAAAAATAAAAGGAACAATGAAACGGCGCTCCTGGATTACGAGATACCCGAAGAGAAGCGCAAAAAAGCAAAGAGTGGCACAATAAACATGAAAACAAAAAAACGTAGCGAGGACGGAAAGAAATCAATACAAGAAGCCCTGAGAGGAACAGAAAAGAGCTCACTGGGCTAAACCACTCTCTCATTTATCATGATTCACATTTCTAATTTCCTTCTTTTTCATTGTGCTCTCTCTCTCTCTCTCTCTCTCTCTCTCTCTCTCTCTCTCTCTCTCTCTAAATCTGTGTGTGTGTTTGTGCGTCTCCAGCATTCTTCTTTAGTTCTTGTTTAGAATTTTAGTACCCATTATCCATCTATTCTCATACATTACTCCCAGACATACTCTTCCTTTGTTTTTCCTTAGTTCATGACCGTACGTTCGCTTAACCCCTAAGCCCCCCACCTCCCCCCCCCCCCCACTTTCTCTCTCTCTCTCTCTCTCTCTCTCTCTCTCTCTCTCTCTCTCTCTCTCTCTCTCAGTATGAATCAAAATGAATCTCTTTTCTCAAAAGGAAGCGGCAAGACTCTGGCAACTCAACTGGTTACGAAGTAAATGATTGCCTTTTTGATGCTCAGCGACGACATTACGTATTTACAAGGTCGACCAGAAGGTCCCGGTTGCCAGGCAATCACCATGGTGGCCTCTTGGCTAAAAAGCATCCGAATAATGATGCCTCTACAGATCATGGAAGAGACGACAGAGATGGAATTCAGGAAGTTGAATTATATAGCTTCTACAAGTCTCTGAAGAGACATAGGAGATAGCGTGTAACTGACAAAGGATAATCTAACTTTTAAGAATCACGGAGGAGACAGATATAGTATTTAATAGACGTTGAAAGATCACTGAATAGATAATTGAGATGGCGTTCGATAGAGGCTAAATAATGCTCTTCTTACTGATCACTGAACAGACAGACGAGATATTATTCAACACAGGCTTCAATAATATTGCATCTATAGATCACAGAAAAGACAACCGTAATGGTATGGTAGAGGGAAAGGATGGATACCATCCCCTTGCTGAAAGGCGCTTCCAAAATCTTCAAAAAGAATGTGTGGTGGGGCACTGTCGTCATGGGATAGGGGAGGGGAACCAATGTTCAAATCAGACAACAGTTATAGGTCATAAAGATCATTAGAAAATAAATTTAGGAAGTGCTCACTGACATATCCTAAATATATTTTCTTTAAAGTAATGTGCAGCTGATATATGACATTCAGGGTGTCACTGGGGCACTTTCGGCCATTCAACGCTCAAGAGTGGCTGGACAACAAGGTAAAGAGACCCAGAAAATAAATGAATGGATCTGGGAAAATAAAACCATAGTTGCACTAAGAAAATAATAGTTAGAGAGGCTGGGAAGCGCAATCAAAGGAAGCGGGAACGGAGGTCCAGTAAAAAGAAAAAAAAAAATGGGTGCAACTGGGGGCCTAAGGGACACTGCAACCATCCTTTAGTAATGGCTACAGTGCACCACGTAATGTGCACTTACGGCGCTAACCCCAAACGGGAAAAGTAACTAGGAAGAGTTAGAAGCAAGGGGAGCAGGTTTAGGGGGCGGCGGGGAACGAGTAAACCCCATTCCAGTAACTTGACTTCCAGAGATCATGAAAGCCCGGCAGATAAAGACGAAAACTGGAGCGCAAGGCTCAGAGGTCTGTAAGTTGGAAGGAGAAAGGGGAAGGAATATTTCACTGCATTCAAAGCAGCTAATGCCATAACATTACCATAAAGAGTTAATTGCCTCGGTCTTTATACGCTCCTTTGCCAAGGAATGTTTACCTTTTATTCTGATGATGATATCGAGCGAC
>NC_087204.1:35871800-35904300 GCF_015104395.2 Macrobrachium nipponense
AACATACATATTTCATTAAACTTTCACATCCCGAGCGCTTGGAGAGGGAGGAAGAGGGAGAGAGAGTGGAGGGGGCTACTTATATATAGGCAATTTCGTTTATTGGTACATTTTCATGAAATTCAGTGCGAAAACATATTTTCAGTATTTTTCCTTTCAATCTAAATTGGCAATGTCTTCTTTCTAGAGCTTGTATAGATGACAAACCTTAAATCAATATGCCCAGTGTATACAATCTACTGGAGATAATTTTGTCTACACTGGAAATACTTTCTCAAAACTATAATTTCCTGTAAGTCTATCAACAAATTAATTGTTTTTGAAAAGCCTCTTTTATTTGAGAAATATGTCGGCATAGTTTTCTATCTTAACAAGCTCCGTGAACTTAATTTTGAAGCTTAAAGTAAAGACGCAAAGTTATATGACACAACTTCTTTTACTGATACACTTTCTTCAAACGGTGTAACTACTGATACAAGCGTGGAAAACTTAAAGGAGTCCGTTGTTCGGAAACCGCAAACCTCCAGCAAGGATGAGCAATCAATTCCCACAAGAAAAGGTACCTTATCCTTAGAATTTCCATTTCTGTGTCTCCCAAAATCTATTCACTTGTTGCCAGTCACAAGTAATGATTAGAGCGCCTCAGTGGCGTGGTTGGTATGGTGTTTGCGTCCCACCTCGGTGGTCGCTGGTTCGATTCTCGGCCATTCCATTGAGGAGTGAGAGATGTGTATTTCTGGTGATAGAAGTTCACTCTCGACGTGGTTCGGAAGTCACGTAAAGCCGTTGGTCCCGTTGCTAAATAACCACTGGTTCCATGCAACGTAAAAACACCATACAAACAAACAAGTAATGATTAAATTAGGCTTTAAAAGAAATTTACTGTGATGCTACGTTTGGCTTCAAGTCTCTTAAGCTGTGCAATCCTCTGCCAAGAGATGTCTTTTTCCCTAAAGGTTATTTCCTATCATTTCCAGAACCTAATCACTTTTTGCCAATGATCAGGCCAGACGTGATAAGGTTACTCTTTCAGTAAGATGTCCTATAAATTCACAATTTCTGCGTAATTCTACCGAGAAATATTTAGAATAGCATGCCGTATCTCAGCTTAACATCCCTGTCAAGGCAATAAAAATCAAAGAAATGAAATGGTATCTTTATGAATAGACGTCCAAAAAAGGACAATAATAAAGAAGTTTACGTTACAAACTCACAATGAAATGCAACAAAAACAACCTACAAAGAGATTAGACCCAAAATAACACAGGTACATTTGTAGCATAACTATGAGTGGACCACATCATGTCAAATTCATTCCTATTTGTCCCAAAATTTAAAGTGAAAATTCTATGTAAAACTAGCCACAGAACTATGAGGGAAAACCACATCACACTAAATTCTCTGTTCTTTATTTTTATGTCTCCACTGACCCAGGAATGAAAACTGAACTTCTTGGGAGGAGAGAAAAGAAAACATCAAGCAATAAGAGGGAAATCGGATAATCACCAAATATGCAAAGAATGGGGCCCTCCTGAATTGCAGTGCCAAAGTAAATAAACAATCCCTCTTGGCGGAATGATGCTGCGCATGCGGACACCAGGTTGACTGCATAGCCTCCTCTCTCCTGCCCGGCCGCATGAAAAATGGACGTCGTAAACTCTATGTTCCTGAGTTTTCATCACAGCGTTCTTGCAACGCGAGTGGAAAATCAACAAATAAGCACAGAGGGCGAATGGAAGTACAAACGTGAGAGACATTTGTTCTACTGAGCCTTCTGTGAAAGTCTTTCTCTTCTTGCATCGCCGAAATAATAAAACTTTTTCCTTCTGCTTCCTCATTCCTAATTAATTAGACAATATTAAAATCTTCAATCAGGTGAGTTCGCGACGAAATTGTGAAATCTCTCACGTTTTCATAAAATAACAAACACAAATATATACAAATAGACAAACTATCATTTGTGCTTGTGCACTGAAATGAACAAATGCACTTACATAATCATAAAAATGCATTTGAAGAAAACGATATAACAGAATACTTCATGCATATACACAATAGACAAAAAAGCAAAATGAACAGGTATACAAGGAGTTGGATTAAAAAGAAAATAAACAGAAAGAGGATATATAACATAAGAACGTGTAACCCACTTCAGTTTGAGATGCGTAGTTCACTGACGTCTGAACAATTGGCATATTGTTATAAAGTAGGTGGGAGGGATTCCACGTAGTGTCTGTTTACATGAGAGAGAGAGAGAGAGAGAGAGAGAGAGAGAGAGAGAGAGAGAGAGATCAAGACTCGTCTATACATTACTATATTAATTCAGTCATATAAAAATCTGCTGTTTTATGGTAAAAACTTTGAACTTATTTTCACAAGATTCTAAGCATTCTTCTTGAGAAATGTGATCAGTGAAGGGCTCTTGCTGTCCAAGAAAAACAAAGTTAATGGGGAATATTTCAGTTTCCAACTGAAGTTGAATACAAAAAAGATAAAAGAAAAGGAAAAGGAAAGAAAGAAAATGAACAGTACACGCCCGAGGACGGAGACAAACTCTGATGAGGCCAATCAACGATATCTAATCAGATTTACCTTCTCCGGGCTAAAAGGGTCAACTTTCACGGTATTATCATCCCACAAGAGATACCAATAAGAATGTCACTACGTCTCAGAACCATACTTTCATAACTTGGCATAATATAGACGAATGATCATTCTAAGATTATTATACAATGCGGCCCACGACACTATAATATTTACTTTTCTCGATCAGAACCGAAAACCAGAATTCTGACAGGTGACCACCAAGGGATACCAGATGCCTTTGGCACAAGCTCTGGCGACCTTCGGTGAAAACAAGATTTTGCCCTGTTCATCTGTTCTCGATGAATAAAAGGTACTCGGTACCACGCTGATATGATTATGATTACAAGACTGAAGAATTAACTTAGTTTATCTTCCATCGACTGGAACATTTGAACTGCATGTATACAATTACAACGATCGACTGAAGAATAAGAGGATAAGAGATAATAAACAAAGGCGAGGAGAAACAGAGACTGAAAGAGTAAGATATACATTTAACTCCAAAAGAAGCAATAACACGTCCTGAAGACGGCATTTTTGTTCAAATTCCTTAGTCGTCCCTTTCTCTCTGTAATGGGTTTCCATTCTCTATTTCAAGCCTTCTGGATACAGTGATCCTCAAGTTACAGCACTATAACAATGGTTTATTCCTCCAGAACTTCCGCCTTAGCAATAGTAGCAGCAGTATCGTTATTTTGTCTCATCTGCAGTTAGGGGACGAAAATGCAGCGATAAGAATCCAAGATCCCTTGGTAATTCTGTTCTTTGTTCAGCACAAAATTATTTTAGAGAAAAGACGTAGCTACTAGTTAGCGTATGAAAAATGCAATGAAATTGAATGCGAAACGGATTCAGAACCTGTAAGAGAACGGTTCACCTAAACCTCTAAAAGCATTTTGAGCAAGACCTTAGAGGTTTTCATATTCATAACACAGAGATCAATATTCATAATGTTTTTAGCATTAAGGCATCTGCAGGATGTTCAAAATCAGCATTAGATTATGACAGCAAGGACCCTGGCTCTAATGTCTAAGTATGAGCAACCAGGTTTTCTAGATATTGTTCGCTAATCGAACAGAAACAGCCATTGCTAAGACTAAGACTAAAATGGTTACGTCATAATAAGAAAAAAGGGTAAGTGCCTCGACTGACATCAGGACTTTGGTAATCTGCATTATGCATTAAGAAACATCATTCAGGCCAATATTGATGGGCATGACGCTACAAAGTCCAATAAAATAATCCCAACAGAAATGGACATGGAAATGAATTCTAGGTGTTGTTTGCATTATTCACAGGAGCAAAGGCACCGGATGAAACTCGTCATTCATAGTGAATGATGTCCAAATCCATAAATGCAAACGATAGCGTCCACCTCTCACAAAGTCTAAGGGGACACTGGCGCTCACATGTACTTGTGCTTTAGAGCAATTGCCAGATTTAAATGACTCATTACTAAGGCCAATTGAAACTTGGTTTTAATTCAGCTCCATAGTTCCTCTCTTTCTCAATTAAATGTCACGATCTCAGTTAAGTTGGTCAAAACGAAACAAAATATTTCGGAAGATTAAAGGTATCGGAGTAATTACGCAAAAGCTCAGTAATGAGTGGTGTGTAACGACGTTTTTATATCAGGGTTATGCGATGGACTCTCCAGGATTAAAACTATGCCTGCATAATAACAAGGCTATTTCTAAATTTGGAAAAAAAAATGTGAAACTTTCTGAGAAGAGCATTATATTCTCAAAACGAAAACTATATAGACAAAGTATATGAGTATACGTGAATATCTGCATATCTATAAGAAATAGACTGCCTGGTTTATCGTTTATTCGGGGAAAAGATATCAAATTTCTTACAACCATCGACCCGTTATCCTTGCTAGTGTAACATGTAGAGCAGCCCATGCTCTCCAAAGGCAAAATTTAATCAAAGAATAATTACGAGGATGGAGGGGTTTATTGGTCTGCATTTTAAGTATTCAACTTACCTAAAGTTATGAAATGAAAGTTTATACAGCAGGCTCAATTATGGTGGGACCATAATTACTCATGTTCATCCATGTTGTAATGGGAATTGAAATCAAGATATTTTTTTTATACGAAAACAATTCTATCATCATAAGAAATGTCAAACATAAATTATATATATAAACGACATGAGATTACGAGACTAACCGTAGCTTTCTATTATCTTCTGCAGTAAACACCTAACCATACGAAGCCTAACAAGCTATCCACTCGTTCACAAGAGATATACATCCAAAACACAATTCCGAATTAAAAACTTAATCTAAATATGCACTCCCTGAAACTGAAGAATATAAACCAAAATGTCTACTAAGTAACATTCTGCACAAGGAAAGTAAGTTCAGCAAAGGCAAATACCTACACAAGATTGCTCAAACTGCTAATCAATGTCAAGCAAGCAAATGATTTCTGAGAAGTGCAAGGGGGGGAATGTTCCTCCTGAATAAGAAGTTTTCGACGGTGAAATATGATCCACTTATGAAACCTCCGGTTATTCCCAAGAGATGGTGTTGAATAAATAAGAAAAAAAAATTAAATCATCAGGGTAAATATATTTACTACTATTATTACTCCACTATTATTACTACTAGTATTATATGATTAATAATAATAACTAAATCATAATCTTAATTGGAAATTTTCTTAAGACATCGAGACTTGTAGGATAAAAAAAAAAAGGTAGAAAAAGAATGAGAAAACAACAACAAAAGGATCCGGTGATGAAAACTGCTTAATTGCCACTTGCAACTGCCCTCCAGGATCCTGAATGAAGGCTCTGTCATGGAGGGCAAACAGGCAAACCCATTACCTCAAGAAGCGTAATTATAAAGCGCCGGGAATCATATTTCAACCTTGATATCAAAGTCCAGCCAGTGAAACCCACAAGGAAAGTGTAATTCATGAAGTGCAAATAATAAATTTCACATTTAATTTGCTATTTTCGATAGAATTCCAGGGGAGGTTCAGTTATTTGCTAAGAAAGGAAAACATTTCCTGGGGGAGATTAATTTACACTAAAAACATTAGAATTTCCAGAGGAGGTCCTTGCACTTAAAAAAATTGCTTCACAATTAAAATATACAGATTGTAATGGGAGATTACTTAATTTGTATTTAACATGTAATGTAAATTTGTATATTAGTTTTCTGTTCACACTGAATAACGAGGGGAGTTTTAGGAAATATATTTGGAAAATATAATATCTATAACGTATGAATTATAACATATGTATTTTAACATACACTAAAAGTACTTGGACGAAAATTCACTTATCAAATGTAATTTATACAGTATGAAATATAAGTGTTTTTTTATGAAATTTAAAAAGAAATGAGAAGATTCCCAAGTGATAATTCACTCAGAAAGTATGACGTCGTAAGCGTAGTGAACATATGTTTTAATCAATTTACTAAAAGAAGGACAAGGCACCCTGTGATGTCATCAATGAAATGTAACTAATAAAGAACACCGAAAATACTCATAAAAAAATGGAATTTACAAAGATAGCGAAAGCAGGCATTAGGAAATCCACTCTTGAAATACAATTAGAAGGTTCAGAAAATCATACCTTTGAGGAAAAACTACTATAAAATGAGCCCGTAATGAAGCTGTATTCATTCAACGGTATAATGAAAAGAATAAAAAATTAAAACATATTGCACCATTGTAAAAGAAACAGTTTAATAAGATCATTTCGTTTTCAAACTAATGTACTGAAGTAATTATTTCCACGCTACAATAACCGTTTCAGATATCTACTCGAACGTCGACGTTTAATTTCTTAAAGCAACACCTCCAACGGTAGATGATTTATTATTTATAGTCAACCTGCCTTTCACAAGTTCGCTTTATAACAAAGAATGGGTATATTATATTGAGAAATAAGGAAACACAACTACGACTATGTTAAAAAAATAAATAAATGATCCCGTCAAAAAATACAATTAAAATCTATCGATAAAGCTATGAAATATCTTGAGGGCAGAGTGATATAGAGGCAGGCATAAAAACAAACAAACAAACATCCATGATAGTGGCTGTGACGTTATAAAGGATTTATGAAAATAAGTGACATCGTGAAAACTGTAAGCGTTAATCAATAGTGAGGTAAAGGGCAAAAGTCGACTGAGATAATAAAAATGAAATAACAAAGAGAGAGAGAGAGAGAGAGAGAGAGAGAGAGAGAGAGAGAGAGAGAGAGAGAGAGTAGACGTAAGCATGTACGTTCGTCCTAAATGTGATTAAATGAATTAATGAAAATCTATACACAATATATATCTATATATATATTATATATAATATATATATATATATTATCTATATATATAATAGTTAAACGTATATATACACACACATGAATACACGTATATATATATATATATATATATATATATATATATATATATATATATATATATATATATATCTCGTGATAAAAATTCATTACTATATATATATATATATATACATATATTATATATATATATGTATATGGATATATATATGTATATATATATAATATATAGATATATATATATATATATATATATATATTACACACACACACACACACACACACACACACATATATATAGTTTAGTATACATTATATATATATTATATATAATTATAATATAATAATATATATAATGAAATTTTTATCACGGACGAGAGAGAGAGAGAGAGAATAGGAGCGAGATAGGAAGAGAGAGCGAGAGGAGCGAGAGAGAGAGAAGTGGGTATGTGCTAAAGAGAGCCGATGAATAGGCTCACACGATTGAGATAAATGAGGACCTTGTGTAATATCTAGACTTTTTTCTATGACGACGCTACTGAAAAATATCCGTAAGATTAATATATAGCGCACCCGACACTTTGAAGACAAGATGATAGCCCAAAGAAAAAAAGTCAGAGAGAGAGAGAGAGAGAGAGAGAGAGAGAGAGAGAGAGAGAGAGAGAGAGAGAGAGAAAGTAATTTTTTTTTTTGTGAATGGGGAAGACGAACTCATTTTTTACTATAGAAATTAATGATAACGAAAGACAATAGGCGTACCAAACCCTCCTCCTCCTGTAGCCTGTAAAGGTCATCAAGTGGCATGACACGAAAGATAATACGAAGCCATTCCACAAATGACGTCATTAAATGTTAACATGATGACCGCAGCTGCGTGGGAGACAACTGTTTACTAAAAGTCTATTTGTCAAACGCCTATTGATGTTGAAGTGTGACGCACGATTTACTGTATGAGACCAATTACCTACTCCGCTATATAACAAAGGATAACGTCTGCAATCTAAATATCATGGATATTCCCTAAAGATCGACAGATATGTTGATTGTTGAGCTTCTGTGTTTAAGAGTTTACTTTGATACACAGAAAAAAAAACAAGATTAAGCTTAATAGAAATAAAAATGATATTCGTTGGTGAAAGTGTTCTTGACCATGCTTCCTAATCTGAGACGCGTGGGAAGATAGGTCGACAAAAGGCAACTGTGGCATAACACTGGGTCAACGTGGCAAAATTGCAACATTAGGAAGGCTATAACCCGTCCCGAAGCTCGGAGACAAAGGATCTTTATTTTGCATACTTATGCTAGGGTCAGTGGTGAGAGAAAGTGTCCCCACCCGAGGTAGATGATAAGGATTGGGAAAGGGTATTTATACACAGGTTGAAAAAAAAAGGAAGCGGGGAAACGATATAGTTAAATCTAAAAGTAGATGCTATTTGAAAGAAAAAAAAATAACTCCATTAGCTACTTCGATTCTTTGGATTTTGAAATATTTTTATACGATTCTGGTATACTTTCTTTTTTGTAATAAAAATATAATATAACAGCGACTTCCGAAGAGGCAAAATAGGGCGATGAGGATAGTGCCACTGAGTGATTGGTTTCTGCAGTCTAGCATTATATATGAAAAGGTTATTGACGCCGAAAAAAAATTATATCTATAGAATCAGAAAAGGTAAAACAAACTGAAATCCACAAAAGTACACACGAAAATATAGAGTGAAGCAAAAATAGCAAATTTGAATAATGGAAAAGATAAAAACAGATATGGAAACGAGGAACATGAACACAAGAACAACTGAAAAAACACAATGAAAACTGAAAATAGCAAATCAATGCAAAAGGGAGTGAAGACATTAATAGAATACCAGAAGCCATGTGCATTTCTTGAAAGAAAATTGCTTGCGTTTCTCATGACAAAGAAAAAAAAAGAAGGCAGCCATCACTTCGTCATCGGCAGCTTTCGAAACTGAATCAGCCGACGATGCAATTTCGTATTTTGCTGTCATTGCAAGGGATGGAAATATTTCAGGCTTGTTTTGATAGCAATGTGTTTCTCCCTCTCTATTTTGACCATTTATTTATACTCATCACGTGTTTGTTTATTTGTTTTATGTTTGGGCTAAGACTTATGTAACCTACTCTTCAGCTTTATCAATTTTGTTTCTATAAAACTTTACTAGTTGTTTATTTCAGTGGCAAGGAACATGACTTCTCCAAATTCTTCTTATTCGCATTTACATAGCGTATATATATATATATATATATCATATATATATATATATTATATATATATATATATATATATATATATATATGAATATATATATATATATATAAATTCTTTCATTAAATGACGGACAGGGCATGGTATTCCCTCTTAGCTATCACTGGTCAGTAATCGATGCCAATTCAAGACGTACCCGGCGCACATCGCTGCCAATTTTGATATTAAGCATGCACAGAGTCTTTCTGTACATTTGTTTTTCTTGTTGTCAGTTTCCTGTGACAAACTATCTAAAAAAAATCCCACGAAAGTAATATATCTCTTACTATTTTCTGGCAAGGAAAACCTTTTTTATTTAAAACGTCACTATACTATTTCTCTGATGAGACCAATTGCGCACCTGAAATCTTTGAAGCAAGCCTCATTTTTACCTGTGAAATTAATGCAACCGCAAAAAGAGATTAGGGAAAATGCGGACATTTCATATACTATCATGAAGGCATTCCACGGATTTGCGTCACTGTAATTTATGAATTCCTTAAAATTAAAATCATGAATCCAAAGCTAAGTAACTAACAAACATTTCAAAGTCCCTACAATGCGCACAGGAAAATGAGGAAAATAAGGAAAAGAAATTCGTTCGGTGAAAAAAAAAATTAAAGGTCTACAATAATTTTAGTAAGAAAATAATTAAAATTAAGTATCTTGATAGGGGTCTTCTCCCCCACAAAAAAAAAAGAAAAAAAAAAAAGGATCCTGTAGTGAGAAGAATGGAAAGATGGAGAGAATCATGAAGGATATTTTGAAAAAAAAAAAAATCTGAAAATCAGATATTAAATACAAAAAAGAAGAAAACCAAAGCAAGAGCTTTTAATAACTAAGCAAAATGTTTAACAAAAGCGAAATAAGACGGGATCACGTTGCTTATAATGAAGAAGAATAAAATAGGGTATGATGAAAAGCGATAAAATAAAAAGAATTGTGTGGCTACGAGTCTTGCCGAGTTGATCCCTTGAAATGGCTGTAGTACTTGTTAAGTCGATCTTTGTCAGCCAATTGGTACGGTCTAAGCCTCACTCGCATCATTAAGCGATGTTTCACTCCAGTACCACATCACGCGCGCCGAAACTACTCTGGGACCCAACCTTCGTATTACGTAATATGTTCGTACTGTCATGCGCATTATGTCGTCCCTACATTCAGTCTTGCTCCTGTTCGTACTTAATCTAATAATGATGTGGAAAGTATGTAGAAGTGACTAGTGGCTTTATTTAAAGTAATTATGGCTGTACCAGAAATTTCAGTTAAATGACAATGTTGTAAGGTGGGGGAATATATGTGGACAAATCAGGGAAAATTCTATTGAATATAACATGAAACATTTTTATCCAGATTCCCTAGATAATTTACAAAAAACTGATTGTCGTCAGTGTTTAGTAGGAAAAAAAATGGTTAAGAATTCAGCCAAATTCGTGGCATACGGATTAAGAATAATTTCAACCAAAATAGTTGCTTAAATAGATTAAAACATCACAGAACCTACAAAAAATGAACACAATTCAATTGGAAAATCTATATTACCAACGAAAGAAGACTACTACCACAATCAAATGCGACTTCCCTCCCAAAATGAATATGAACGCTGGTGACTGTCTCTCAAGCTCCAGTTAAGGCAGAGGAATAGTTTGGCCATTTGGCAAAGGTCAGTAAGAGATTTTTTTTTTTTACCGCAAATTCGCAGGTCAAGCTCGGCAACCAGCGTCACAGAAGTGGTCACTGAAGAGTAAGTAGACAATTTATAAAAAGGGCGAAGAGCAAGCCATGGAAAATAAGGCATTGAAAAAATATTCTGCATTAAAGATGCTCTTTCCTTCTCTTATTCATTCCCTGCCATCCGGATTACAAGATTCTGAATCTCCTAGATGCTAAATTCGTTAAAATGTTAATATGTGCATGTCACATATTAACATTTTAGCTGCTGAATATTTATTACCTATAACCTGCTAGTAATAAAAAAAAGAAAAAAAAGAAGGGGGTGCTATGTCACGCTTCGTGTACAGGGAATTCTGAAAAATGTCCAGTGCTTAATTAAATAGTTTCAAAGGAAACTGAAAAGCCATTTAATTCCAGCGAATGCATTCTAGAAGTTTCGTTGCATTTCAAAATTTTGGTGGGAAATAATTAAATTATAATTATTCATAACGTTATAATTTCAGTAACACATGAACAAGACTCTCTTCAACGAATGAAATCATAATATTAATCTTTTTTATATAAGCAACACCTGGAGTTGAACTCAGCTAAAACCTTGAATGCTAAAGCTTACCTCTCTCTCTCTCTATCCAGAGAGAGAGAGAGAGAGAGAGAGAGAGAGAGAGAGAGAGACTTTAATGATGTAAAGCGAGACACGATTACCCTTATTACGACGAAGTTTCTTCTTACCGAAACGCCGCCGACGAAACGCAAGAGAGATATCTCAGTACACGAGACTTATCTCTTCATTCTTTCACGGGGGCTGTCGCTGTCTTATTTAGGAGTGACGAAATCGGAGCTTTGTGGGTAGAGAGAGAGAGAGAGAGAGAGAGAGAGAGAGAGAGAGAGAGAGAGAGAGAGAGAGAGGTAAACATGGGAATGTCTAAAAGCAAGAGAGCTTAGTTAACAACAATATACAGAGACGAGACACAGGACACTGAAGCAAGCAGAGAGAGAGAGAGAGAGAGAGAGAGAGAGAGAGAGAGAGAGAGAGAGACCTGACGAATGTTTCACTTCGGTAGCATGAGGATAATCCCTTCGTGGTGTTCCATTTTCAATCACGATACTATGTATATACATACACGATTCATACTACACACTCGCACATTTTACACCAACATACGCACACACACACATAGAGTCGCACATTTTACACCAACATACGCACACACACACACATAGAGATATATGATTAGACAGATTATAGACAGACAGATAATGAGAGAGAGAGAGAGAGAGAGAGAGAGAGAGAGAGAGAGAGAGAGAGAAAATTACAAGGATTAGGATGTCTCAAAGATTTGTTAGTACATCCGAGAGAGAGAGAGAGAGAGAGAAGTGAGAGAGAGGAGAGGGAGAGAGAGAAGGACGAGTAAGAGAGAGAGAGAGAGAGAGAGAGAGATTTCATTTCCCACAAAAGTAAAATACATGTAAATGTAACATACATGCTCAGCCGGTTAACTACAAAGCAACGTTCACTTCGGAACAAATTTTATATTCAAAGTCATTAATACAACATAATAGCTTTGTAAGAAAATAATAATAAAAAAAGCATCACCTAACATTTGGTATCAGATAGGATAATCCTGACGTCATTCGTTAAAATCAAATGGACGTAATTTCCTTTGACCAATGAAAATCAACCTGAATGAGTATAGCTTAAGAGGAAAAAGTACTACAGTAATAAATATAAAAAAAAATAATGCAACGTTGATTGCGTCATGTATAATTACCAGCTTATTTTCCAATGCAACTAATACGTCGCACATGAGAGATCAGTGAGCCAATTAGCTGAACGAATGTTTGCACCAGGAATTATTTCTAATCTAACGTTTGAATGACTATGCCGTCCTTCATTGAAACTGCAGCTTTCATAACTGACATACGCATTACTGAGGGGTATGCCGCTGAGAGAGAGAGAGAGAGAGAGAGAGAGAGAGAGAGAGAGAGAACTCTTCTTATACGTAATTCGTCTGGAGGGATCCTTCGATCCGGCTGAAAATTATTGAGGGGAAGGGGTGGAGGGTGAGGATGCAAACCATATAATGTAATTTTACCTTGTATAAACAATTATATTTTTAAAAAAATCATGCAAGTGAAGAAACGTGACAGTCACATGGCAGTCTACATCCCGCCAAAAAACAAAAAAAGGGAAAGCAATACAGCACTTCTGTAATTGAGAACCAGTGGCACAGCATTAGCAATAATTAATGAAATTAAGTGAAGATAAAATTTCTGTGAAGACACAAATGGCCCTCCCTATCATGTCCACAGCAGTTCAAGATCTGCGACATATTCGTTGATCCAGAATATGACAATAACCTTGACCGTCAAACTGAGAATATTTCATGGGAAACGAATTAAACCGTGGCTGCCTAGCAGAATCAACTGATGATCTGGATGATTTTGAACCAAATGTTCAAACCAGCTGAAACTCCCAAGAATGCTTACGTCATATAAGCCCAATATTGTTTTCCCTAAAACGAAACGAAAAGTAATAACACTTAAATGTGCTGTTTTCTCCTTGAAAGTCTCAAAAAAAAAAAAAAAAAAAAAAATGTCAGAAACAGGAATATCAGAAAACTCGGAGGATGCCAAACTTTGTAAGGCTAACAAAAAAAAATCTTTTGAAATCATTCTTTAATACTAAAAAAGATACAATGATATAATCGATCACTTTAGAAAATAGTATGTAAAATAAACTGGTATATAAGTGAAAACACCAATAACGCAAAAGACGAAAGGTACAAGGATATGGATCAAGGACATTACAACGGATTACCAAGATCCTCTTTTTCAAAAGGCATCACATTGTATCACATTCCGTATAATAACTAAGGGAAGGACGCTTATACCAGAGACATTTTCGAAATTGGGACAGAAATAAATCTTCAAGATGGACGGAGAGAGAGAGAGAGAGAGAGAGAGAGAGAGAGAGAGAGAGAGAGATTGTGTTTACCATCGTTTCATTTTATATTTTCTGTCCATGGATTAAAATGATTTATAGCTAGGATAGTTCTCATGTAATAATGAATGCTACATTATTAAATCTCAAAAAACCAATTTCCCCTTTAATATTGCTCCAGTTGAAACTAATTCTTATTGATCGCATCCTCTCTCTCTCTCTCTCTCTCTCTCTCTCTCTCTCTCTCTCTCTCTCTCTCTCTTTGTAATTTTATTTTTGATGCAGAATCAAAAATATTTTGTTTCAGACATTAACTGCGCTCACTGACCTTGAATCTTTTATTGGCTCTGTTGGTACGTACAATCCAGGAGTCCACACCAGGCTTCTTATACCTGGTAGCACTTAACCGCCGAGGTAGCATGGGCCAGCTTAATTTAAACCTACTAACAGCCACCTATCAACGGCCTCCCCCCCCTCTCTATTTATTTTTACCACTAGATATGACAATCTAAAGTTTTGGACTACAATCGCACACAAATTACTATGCCTTCTCTGTGTTAGCTGCGTACACATTCTAAACAGCAATACATATTAAATTAGTGAATGCTGACGGAAAAAAAAATATTGCATACAAGTATCTGTTTTTCTGCAATAAAGTGACAAAGATGACAATTGCAAGTAAAGTTTAACGAAAAAAAAAATCGAACAAAATTAATAAAAGTGAATTAGCTGAACGAGCCTCTGTTTAATGGGAAACAACACACACACAGATATATATCTATATATATATATATATATATATATATATATATATATATATATATATATATATATATATACAGTGACAATATTTAAAGCAAATATGTTAATACTTCAGGCAACGAGACAGACTCAGGACTGCTCAAATCTGTGTAAACCCTTCAAGGAAAAACAATGCCTATATACACAGACAGCGAACCTTTGCTAATCCGACTCAATTGGTTTAACCAGGGGTAAGCCTAACTGTAATCCAATGATGCATGGAAAACAGAGGGAGAACGAGAGCGATAGAGTAGTCAATAAACAGACAGATAGATGGAATGGAAAGACTCAAACACATACTCGCATACACGGTGACACGTGCGCGCACACACTCATAAAGAGAGAGATTGATGACAAGGTTGCAGACATTCACAGGACATTATTTCGACTTTATTTGATCTTATGACATGTAGGCAGTTAGGCCAAACACTGAGGCACTTTCTGCCATTCAGCGCTTAAGACTGTTGAAGTAGTTGGAGAAGAAAAAGGTATCCAGAAAATAAAAGAGGAGCAATGATCTAAATGTGACAATGGGAGAATACCCCACAGTTGCACATAGAAGTGATAGTTAAAGAGGTTGGACGGCAAGGTTGAAGATATGAGGGAGGTACAGAAATGATTAATATTGATTCAGAGCATGAATCCTATTCATATGGAACAAGCCCAAAGGGGCCACTGACTTGAAATTCAAGCGCCAAGGAATATGGTGTTCATTTCAAAGTAGCAGCAGAAGGCAAGAGGCAACACAGGCAGATCAGATCAGCTATTAGAAAAGGACAAATAAGTTTAATTAATAAATAAACAGATAAAATGTAAGTAAATTATTCTAACATACGATAATTGTTTTAGGGTAATAATGCGTGCTGTAAAGCGGGTTCAGTTCGGAGCCAAATGAACTCTACAAACACCCATTCGCAATACCAACAGTAAAGGACATTTTTCAAAATTTCCGTTTATAAAAAGCCTACGGATTTTGTTTACCAGTTAATGTGAAATTGTTCCTAAAGAATACCAATTTTACAGCTGCTCACCTAAGCAAAAACCTGGGCTGGCACCAAACCAAGTGGATTAAAAAACAGCAATTACATCATTGGTGAAAATCATACTCTAGAGGTTTACCATTCCCTATCCCATCCTCCTCCATGAGCTACGACATCAATAACTTCTTCCATTTCAAGATATAAATAACGACAATTCTTTATTCATAATTCATCGTAGGCAACAAATCATGAATAATTTACTTGATGGTTAAAAGGACACCATGGAACCGCCTGGACTATTGGAGATAATTAGGAAGTGGCGGCTTTTTAATAATTACTAAATTATATCGCGGAATTATCTCAAGTTATAACGATAAACACGCGTGCCATCGTCGTGGTAAAACGCATCGCATGTAAACGATTAGATAATTTTCACTGTGATATATGGCTTCACTGTAAAGTACGAATCAATGATATTTGCCCTGAAAGTGTCCACCCACCTGAAAGCGATTTTTACATTCTCATGGCCAGTAAACATACTACGAAACACACACACATACACTTCAGTAACACTCACCATACAACAAGGTAACTCCTCACAAAGTAAGTTAAATATCGACAGGAGATATATTTACAATTCAAGGAAATGTTAACATCAAAGACTCGTCTAAAGATGAATATACCAGTCTTCTTTATTTGCAACTCCGAAGAAAGGGCAAAGTCAGTAATAAAATTGTTGAGAGAGAGAGAGAGAGAGAGAGAGAGAGAGAGAGAGAGAGAGAGAGAGATGGTCGCAAGGAAGAGAAGGCAATTGAAACAAATATTTGCACAAACTTACGAAGTACGACACGCGAAAGGCCGACGATTGACAACAAACACTCAATCACACAAAACTAAGAAATATCAATTTTGACGTCAAAGGAGGGTAGTGTTGTTTTTCTCCTTTGTTTTCTATAGTGTTTTTATACGAGGTTTTCATTATTTTACGGCCCCCCCTCCCTTGCTTTCTGTATCGTTTATTCACCTTTTAAATTTTTTATTTAATTCATTTACTTAATCTATTCTTTATTTTGTGTATCTGCGTGGAACTGAAGTGCTGTTGCTTCCATAACAACTCAAAGAGTATTTGACGCACTATCTTACTGCTTGCGTACGTAATCTGGCGTCACACTGACTGGTCGTAAGCATCGTCCGTTAAAATTGGTTTAAATCCATGCATGCTTCATAGAGACTTTCACACCTTGCATTTCGAAAATTATCTCATATATTCATATACATAGCATTCGCATATTGGACATAATGCACATGGAGTTAAACTTTGAATTCACCCCATGAAAAGGATTGCATTGCAAAGAGTTGGTAAAGATTTAATGCAACATTTTTGAGAAAACGGCGGTGAGTACATGAGGAATTAGGGTACTGTAATTATCTAGACACACTTACTGGTGATAAGACAATGAAAACGAGGGCATAAGAATATAGCATAATCTTATGATATACTGAAGGTTAAAGGTTATCTTGTAATGCAGTATATTAAAGGTGTTTATGCATTTTAACTTTTTGATGACACACCACAGAAATTAAAAAAAAAATAATTTAATCTGCTTTTCATAGCAAGTTCATCAGAGTAATTTAATCTGCTTTTCATAGCAAGTTCATCAGAGTAAAAACCTTTTCAATTTCGAATTTCATTGCGAAATGAAAATTATTGCGATTTCTATCCTACCTAGAAATGTCAAATGCCTTACCATTAACTGTGCTACAGCGCCTTAGAGTCTTTTATCATTGTATTTCTAAGGTCATTTTATTGCGGAAAACGGAAAGTTTTGGCTCCACAATGAAACTATTCTTGAAGTAACCAGGTTACCTTTAATTACTAAGATGTAGGGCCTAGCAAAATTATCGAAAATCTATTAAAAGTATAAGGACATTAAAAAACCTACGTACGAAATAATAATTGATATTGCTTGTAATTAATGCCCTAAACTTGAAAGTTTACTTGTTCATAAAATTACGCAATCACCGTGCAAAGGCTTAGTTGCTGCTTTGTTTAAATCAACATGGCTGTATGCCAGCACAAGGACGGCTCGTAAGAGGGGGCATTGTCTATTACGGGAATAAGAGGTCTGGTGAGGACCTCAGGACTCCTCAGCCAAAAGGTTGAATCAAATGAATAAGATGTTCAACATCGCCGGAATATTACGAAAAAATTTCTTGATTTAGTATACTTGCAAGCTTCTTAGCGAAAATATTTCAATATACAACGCTCAATATTAGTATTATTAATTAATATAATGAAACCTGACGTAAGTTGTTAAACAGAAACTCAATTATACAGCAGAAATCATTGCTGATGACAATTTTGCACAAGATTTTAATTCACAACTGTACAAAAACGGTCTATGACAAGGAAAAATTCTTGCCACTTAAAGATTAGCAAGACTTACAGTTAATTTTTGGCATGTGATATAAGACATGAATATTAAATATTATAGAGCATATTACTTATCATGTCATGAAAACAAGCTTGCATCGATAATAAAAATTCAGGATAGCATTCACATTCTGTGTGCCACATAAATCTACTATTAATAATGCACTTTTATCACTCTGATGGTACTAATATTGTCAGCAATTTTAACTATTCCACAAAATTCCAGTGATTACCCAGAAGGTTTTCTGCCAATTAACAGAAAACCACTGATGATATATTTGAAGTAAAACTACAAAATTAGTTCCAGTGCAAACCATTTTAAACCCGACAACTTTCATGCCTTTTTTGTTTATAAAGTTGGCAACACTGAATACTGCAAAATTAGTTCCTTTACAAGGCAAACAATAAATGAAAACTTTACTTCAGATTGTCAAATTATCAGCAGTGAATACGGCAAAATTGCGCCCCCCCCACCCACCCCACCCCAACCTTCTCTCTCTCTCTCTCTCTCTCTCTCTATCTTTCTCTCTCTCTCTCTCTCTCTCAAAATAGTATCACGTGACGTAATACAAGGAATATACAGCATCGGGTATAAATCGATGAAAATCTCATATATATATAATATATATATATATTATATATATCTATATCTATATATATATATATATATGTGTGTGTGTGTGTGTGTGTGTGTGTGTGTGTTGTGTGTGTGTGTGTGTGTGTTTGTGTGTGTGATTACTTGAACAGAATTGGATGATTTCTCCGAAGTTTTATTTCATACTTCTAATAGGTTTAGGATACAAATTCTCCTTGTTTGGCAAATCCAAACTTCTCATAAATAGGCAAAGGAATAAGAGAACGAACTTTGGAAGAATACGTAAACAGCAGCGTGTGGGAAGACACCAAGTTATCAAAAGAGTAGTTTGCTGCGGGTAACCCATCGGTGTTATACATTGGAAAAGAAAGAATATAACTTATTAATCTCGTATGCTTTCGGAACAAGGCGGTTATCTAATATCCAAAGCAGTAACAAGAAAATAACAATGACATCAACTATACAACTCAGGTGTGGGACGTTATTATTATTATTATTATTATTATTATTATTATTATTATTATTATTATTATTACCTGAAACAACAACAAAAAATGAAAGTAAGAGCATAAAAACATACGAAGAACAAACCAAAACAGACAGATAACATGTCACACTCAAATCCTATGACGCAATCATCCAGTATCCATACAGTTTCATCTGGCATCGTTCAAATTTACCTTCGCAATTATTCATCTGCCTTTACGTCCCATCCTCTCCAATTTTTATTGCGGACCATCTAATCTCCATGTTATCGTATCTAATCAATAAGCAAGGTCGTTCCACTATACATCCCTGAGTAGTGTGTTTGTGTATGTGTATGTGTGCGCGCGCGCCGCTTTTGCGTGCGTATTCTCACAAAGTTAAGTATATCTTAGTTTAACCAGACCACTGAGCTGATTAACAGCTCTCCTAGGGCTGGCCCGAAGGATTAGATTTTTATTTATGTGGCTAGGAAGCAGTTGGTTACTTAGCAACGGAACCTACAGCTTATTTTGGGATTCGAACCACGTTAGATCAAGAAATGAATTTCTAATCACCGGAAATAAATTTCTCTGGTTCCGCATTGGCGTTCGCGGGAAGCGCATTCTCACAATTACTTACATCAGATACAACTGTTATGTCCCGGATTCCAGACCAAAGAGCGAAAAATAAAGTAAATAAAAAATAGCCACAATGCCTTCTTAACTTCTCGAATTCTTGCAAAAGTGAGAATATTCGAGAAGTTAAAGGGTCATTGTGGCTATTACAAATACATACGTATCTTGTAAAAAGTGCCCTACAGACTTTACATATTATATATATATATATATATATATATATATATATATATATATATATATATGGTATATATATATATATACATATATACTATACATATATATTATATATAGATACATATATATATATATATATATATATATAATATATATATATATATATACAGTATATATATATATATATATATACATATATATATATATATATATATATATATATATATATATTATATATATAGTATATATATCATCCAGAACGCGAGTACGAACATTATTTTTTCTCCACTAATGATGACATCCACGAAGAATATTGCAACAAATCAATAGCTCTTATCGCGTAACTACCTGGCATTTATTGCAGCCCAAATCATCAATAGTCCTTTAACGACGGGAAAGATCATTACGCGTCTTTCATGCACGGCAGATCAGCTCGTTTTATCTGATAAAGAACTGTACAGCGAGAGAATTATGAGGAAAATAATTTGACTCCATGAACTTTAGAAGTCTTCTTTAGTGGGATGACTGGATTTCCGAAGAGTGAATTTGAGAGAGTATATATATATATATATATATATATATATATATATATATATATATATATATATATATATATATATATGTAAAATTTTTATTATATTTACTATAAGTTATAAAAGAACTGATTTATAAAAAAAAGAATGATGAAAGATGACAAAAATTATCTTTAGAAAGATTTGTGAAGGTTAATTCATTTCCGAGATTAAGATTGATGAAACCTTACATAAGTAAAAGTTTTGTTAAATATTCACGGGTCTTCAGTATACTAGAGGAAAAAATTGGGCTTGCCTATCTCTTTACAACTTATTTTTATCTTTGCGTTCCCAGTGTTCTTGCAAACATCCTGCTATCAGCCATCCAACCAACAAAATATTCTTCATCGCAACCTGATCACAGCTTAACCTAAAGTCTGTTCTTGACAAGAGTCGATGAAAGTGTGAGGCAGCTGACATCATACGAAGACCACTAAAAAAAATTAATTCCCATCTGAACGACAAAACCAGACTGAGGCTCGAGAGCGAATGGCAACAAAAACAACTCCCTGAATACCACATAACCAAACCAAAACAAAGCCTAGATCCCATTGAATCTCCACTAGGGACCCATAACTCCAGGGGTATAGCCGAGAGGCATCTTACGCATACCCACGAAGTACCTTGGGCATGCCATGCAAAACCTTTTGGCGTCCAGCCCTCGCCGTTAAAACCGGGTCTTTATATCACACCAACAGATTCGTATCTCTCGTCTTGTTTCGCCCGTGTCCACGAGTCAACCCTCTCCGAATCTCTCTTCATCTCCTAAGACTCTATCGCCGTAGGAGTGACAACCCTCATCCCGGCCTCAGCCAAAAAGCACCAACCCCCTTTCAAAAGGACAGAATCACTCTCTTTATCTCTCTCTCTCTCTCTCTCTCTCTCTCTCTCTCCCATCCTACCCGGGGAATATTTAGTATGGGTGGAGGTAAGAGACGCGTGGCCACCTTCCTTATAAGGCGGAGGGCAGGCTCCAACTTCTCCGGGAGGCGGAGGAGCAGCAGGATGGCCGTTGTCTAGGCACCGCCTTGGACGTACGGGTGACTTTATGGCCTCTTGTAAAGAGATTTACGACCCTAGCGAATGCGCGAAGGCTCTGGGAAGCTCGCACGTCGATAGTGTTATAACGCCATTGGAATATGCAAATCCAGCCGTTATAATTCCTTTAGTAGGGAGGAAATACAACTCACTCTATTTCTAGGGACCCCGAGATCCTGTCCCATGCAAATGGAATCGAGAAAAACCCGGAGATAAACTAACATTCCACTTAGTTTTACAACACCTGGAGGTTACAAGACGCCTCAGAATACTGGTCCAGCCACTATTATTACTACTCTTAATACAGCGGCTAACCTAACGGCCTACCACCCACTGTATCTTCCACTTCGACGCCCATCGACAATTGCTCCTCGCATTTGTCAAGGCTTTCTATGGAAGATCAAGACCAATATGGAATCAAATACTAATTGTATATCATGTGTATCAAGCTGGTTATTTACAAAATATAACAACTTTTCCACATACTTCTTCGACTTTTTTTCAATAGCAGGATGATTAATTAGAAAAAAAATATGTAAATATATTAACTTTATAAATAATGAATCAAGACATTTCCATATTTTTACAAAAACGTTTCACAATGATGAACCAGTATGGAAAGGCGTAAAAGAGGAAATGAATAAAATACAATAACTTTTCCTTAGTCTTGCCCCATGTCCTTACGCATGAATGTTTATCAGCATAATATAAAGCCACTAAAGTTTGTCATGTACTTCACTTTCAGTTAACAGACACATGCAAAAATAAGTAAAATAATAACCTTCCCCCACAATTATGGATTACCTCTTAAAAACGCGACGATCAATAACGAAATTAAAATACGTAAACATATAAAACTTAAAATGCATAAGATACATAACCAGTACTCGAGTCTAAAGCACTTAAATATTTGAAGTTTTTATTTCTTTTTTCTTAAATAAACAAAGTAAAAAAGACACCCCGATGTAGATACGCCAGTTAGCAATACAAACCAATCAGTAAATAAAAATAAGTGAAATATTCGGTCTGATAAAAAGATTAACTGTAATTAAAAAATATATTTATATGAAATCACAAAAGGTCCTTATAAAAAAGAATTATCCAAGTGGAAATTATTATGAATAATGGCCAAGTAATTTTCAGCGCTGATGACATTTTTCGTGTCACCAGTGTGGCATTAAACCAATCAATAGATCAATCACTAATTGCTTAAATTAGGAGCATTTACCTAAGGTAAAGTGTATGTCAAGAGAAACTGCGTGCATAAGCACATGAATTCTCTCGTAAATATCAAAACATTAAGTTCCACAGAGAAGTAGCTTACGACAAGACTAACTCATTTGTGAAGGAGAATTTTTTTTCATGCACTTATAAAAGTTGCGAACAGGTTTATGGGGGTTTCTGCCGATGTAATATCTATACATATAATATAAATATATATCTATAATATATATAATATATATTATAGTATATATAATTATATAATTATATAATATATCTATATATATATAATCTTATTAATTATATATATATATATATATACATACACATACATAACGTACATAAATATACAATTATGCATATATACATATATGTATATATGATATATATTATATATATACATACATAGTACATATATGACCAGTGAGTATGGTTACAATATCAAAATTCTTATATAAGCGTATATGCCATGCCGGAGAGAGAGAGAGAGAGAGAGAGAGAGAGAAGAGAGAGAGAGAGAGAGAGAGAGAGAGGTATCACACTCTCAGCCAGCATCGTTAATCTTACATTTATCCGAGAGAAAGAAAGATTTGGGAGGATACAGCCTCGAACCCAAACAATCAGGAAAGAGAGGAAAAAAAGGTTGCGCAAGAATTCTGTTAATGCTCGCTGGACTTGGCGACATAAATGAGATTTAAAAGCATCCTAGGCGCCACCACAACACTCTCTCTCTCTCTCTCTCTCTCTCTCTCTCTCTCTCTCTCAACCCGCCGACGAGCTCCGGGCTCGTGGAAAAGAATGGTATGGGAATGTTCATCAATGCTGCAGTATGCCTCGAGTGTCCTACGCAGTGAATAATGTATCTGGCCGTTAGTCGACCATTAGAGCCGCAACTTCGGGAGATACTAAGAGAGAGAGAGAGAGAGAGAGAGAGAGAGAGAGGATGAGAGAGAGAGGAGGATGGGCTATGGGATAATAGACACGACTGATCAGCACTGTTCCATATTCTACATCTAGGGTAAATAATAATTGTAATATAAACAACTGAACCGCGAAAGAAGTCAGCTTTACCCCACCGAGATAAGTCTACTTATATACTTCCACTTTCTCTCTCTCTCTCTCTCTCTCTCTCTCTCAGCAGTAATCCTTCGTACTAGAGAGGGAGGTGTTGCTCGTTATGCCTTTTCCTTTGAACAAAAGGAGTCGAACAATGTAGCTGAGAGAGAGAGAGAGAGAGAGAGAGAGAGAGAGAGAGAGATAAAAAAAAAAACCGTCTCCCGTTTCTTTCCGTCTCCTTTCCAATTCCTTTCGTCTTGTGCCGTTCCGTCTCAGAGCCGAGTGGTTTTTCGTGATAGCACGAAACTTTTCATTATCCTTACAACCAAAGGACGGGGAAAAAGCGGGTGGGGAGAGAGAACAGGTTCCTAAATCAATGAGCACTTTGGTATTATTGCACAGGGATCTCTTACATGAAGCTTTTAAATAGAAAGAACACTCTTGGTTCCATCTGAAAGATAGATATAATATATTATATATATATATATATATATATAAGAATATATATATATATATACTATATATATATATTTATATATATATATTAATTAAATCTATATATAATATTATACTACTAGATAATATAATAATATATATATATATATATACTATATATATATATATTATATTATATATATACATATATATACACACACAAGAATTCGAAGATATTATTTATCGAATACTAGGAGAGAGAATGAAAAGGACAGAGAGAGAGAGAGAGAGAGAGAGAGAGAGAGAGAGAGAGAGAGAGAGAGAGAGAGAGAGAGAGAGAGAGAGACGAAGGAATATGGAAAGCATATTACTTTCCTATGGTTTTTGATCGACAGAAACTACGAATACATTCTCTTCACCTTGGCGAAGAAGCAATGTTGTCGACAAGAAGAAATGACTTCATTGAAATTATCATATCGACAGCCATATTTTACTGGCTGAATAACTAATTAAATTAATATATAAATCAAGTAACCAAACCTCACGTTGTTATATTTCTAAGATGTACCTTAAAATAAATAGCTTGGTCTATGACAACCAGAAGACAAGGGCACCTGTGGAAACATTTTTCTTGGCAGTGATGTGGGATTATTGGCTCGTGTGTCTATTTGTAATTACTTGCGTCGTAAATAAATTATTATTATTATTATTATTATTATTATTATTATTATTATTATTATTATCATTATTATTATTATTATTTACTGGAAGAAGACCCTCATTAATACAGGTTTTATTGAAAGGTTTAAGATCCAATTTGTACTACATTTTGTATAATATATTCAATTTGACAAATACCACGTTTTTTACATCAATCCCCCATTTGGCGTTTTAATAGCCAATCTGAGTACAGAAGAAAAGTCAGTAATAAGAATAAAAGAGAAACTTCTATACAAAATATATGAGGCTGAAATAGCCATTATTTTCAATGACCTGTATTATTATTATTATTATTATTATTATTATTATTATTATTTTGGAAGGAGACCCTCTTTCAAACAAGTCTTATTGAAAGATATTGCTGCATCAGCTGCATTCAACTTGTAATGCAGCTGATGCAGCAATATCTTTCAATAAGACTTATTATTATTATTATTATTATTATTATTATTATTATTATTATTATTATTACTGGAAAAGAATGTCATCTACTTGCAAAAGCATGGGTTAACGGGGAAATTACTACAAAGTTATTAATTGAAACTACAAAAATCAAATTACAGCTAAGAGATAAAGGTATTATTCTATATAGTATGCCAGTTCATAAAAAACTGAAGAAAACGGATTATTTGAGTTTAATATTGATTGTCTGTTTGTTTGTTTGTATGGTGTTTTTACGTTGCATGGAACCAGTGGTTATTTAGCAACGGAACCGACGGCTTTACGTGACTTGAGAAATGAGTCATATGCCTCTCACTTACAGTTCTTGTCAACTAGACTTAGTATTGGTTTTAATAAAAAAAAATATATTGCTAAAAATGGCATTTCTTTAAGTAACAGTAGCATTTGTGCCCCACTCCCCTTTCTGAAAAAAAAATTCGGTTGGAAGATGTTGGAAGATGGAGCAATCAATGACAACTAACACAGAAATAGTGGTACCTGTATTATTAGTATTCTAAATATGTAATACCATATTCACTATGTGTATACAATCATTAAAAAGAGCACAATGAAAATGCAATCTATTTTTCTTATGCCATATTGTTATAATAGGTCATGAAACTTAACACTGAATGCTTTATCCAGTTATTATGACAAAATAAAATATCCAGTTCAAAACTTTTTTTTATTACAATTCCGCTTTCTATTGAACTTGCCTTTTAAAACTTTTTATTTTGCATTCCAAACTGTCGTATTTAAATTCAATAAATAAATAAATAAATAAATAATAAATATATAAAAATAAATAAATATAATATACTATATATATATAGATATATATAGGTATATATATATATATATATATATATATATGTATATATGTACTATATACAATACATACATACATATATAATAATATATATATATATATATATATATATAATATATATATACATATATATATATATATCTAATATTAATATTCTAATTTATACCTTATAAATCGAAATTATATTTTCCACTTCTAATTTTCATTTCTATACTCCAATACAAAATCTCTCTCTCTCTCTCTCTCTCTCTCTCTCTCTCTCTCTCTCTCTCTCTCTCTCGTCTCATCTCGTAATATTTGCATGCAGTACAAATGCCGTTATACCCACATCACGTCCAAACACAGACTTCAAATGGATGCATTTTAATTCGGAGATGTTGTCATTTCACAGTATAACGCGCTTCATTACTCACGGTGCGGAGGCCAACTGTGACAGATCAGTATATCCGTTTGTGAGTGTCTTTGTACGTTTGTTTGTATAAGAATTTATTTGTGTATGTGCTTGTGCGTGCTGTTAGTAAGCTTAGTGTGATGAAAGCAAAGAGCATAAGAGGGTTTGTGACGACGTAGATCAGCCTCGGCCTCTAGTACATTAGCATTCAAACGATGTGAGCACCAGATAAATGCTTGTAACGAATATCGCAGTCCATTTAACCTCCTCAATGACTGTGTGTTTCATGCTCCTTCAGACACAGAAAAGGTCATACGTAAAGAATACCTACGTGGATCTGTTATTCGAATTATAAACACTTGTCAATAAACAATAAACAATAAACGCCTCTGTGCATTGCGGTATCTGGCAATTGCTCCCGGAGTCGAGGTAACCACTCGAGCAACATGTTGAGTGGCGAAATTTCCTTCCCGCTCATGACTTTTTCTTTTATCTTCTTCATTTCATACTTTTCTGTTTTTGTCTTTGTTTGTATGAATACAGAAAAGAAAACATAATAGGTACATGGACGCGGACTCTCGCTAGATGTAACAATATCCACGCCGAAATAAAATAAGGTTAAACCTTCATAAAAAACAGAAATCTAATGGCTGTCCAGCTGTGCTGTCCTGACCCACTTTTATATCAAGTTATGTTCATTATATACAGATACTTCCAACAATGATAATGCGCAGGTAATCCCGTTTACCTCGAACGCACTCGAACCATTTACAAAGCGCTATGCAAACACTGTATTCTCCAATTGCCTGCTGCAGTAACCTATAGGATCCGTTTTCTAAATAGGCCTTGATATGAGAAGTCTAAGTTACATTTAGTTTGAGTATAATTTTCGATGTAAAAAAATTCCTCTTTATTTGAAAATGTCTATAAGTAACTAATATGTAACAATCGCATGAAACCAATAACAGAAAATATCACAGATCTAATACAACTGTGAGTTTCTTACACTTAACCATTCTCTCTCTCTCTCTCTCTCTCTCTCTCTCTCTCTCTCTCTCGCCATTGTTCCATTGTGTCCAACCCTTTTATGGAAGAAAAAAATTATAAACTAAAAAACCCCAACAAATGCATTTTTCCGAAATGGTCCTTTTCTTAAAATGTACTCTCTCTCTCTCTCTCTCTCTCTCTCTCTCTCTCTCTGAGAACCCCTCCTTTGTGTTGGCTTAGGTTTATACAAGTGTCCCCTCATGAGCCATTGCCACCCATTAGAGCAGAAAGAAAACACCCGTTTCCTTACCCAGAGATGAACCGTAGACATACGGCGATAAGACGGGCGCCCCCAATAGGCATCCACTCACGTTCAGATTGTCTGAAGCGTAACATGTGAACCTTTTACTGTGTTTACGTCTACCCGAGGCTCCAATTGGCTGCAGATTAGTATCCGAAACTTTTTTTATTTTCTTTTCTTTTTTTATCACTACGTTTAATATATGTTCCATCTGGTTGCGGCCAAGTATGTGAACTTGTTTTATAATTTGCCCTAGAGGTTGGCACCCAAATGTTCTTTAATGGCCGTTGGCACCCAAATGTTCTTGAATGGCCATGTAATCTAAGAACCAATTAGTTGATGACTACTTTATGGCGATTATTTCAAATTAAGGCCAAATGAATGGGCAAACATGAGCCCATTTAGGGAGCAAATAGACAGCTTTTCCAGCGTCGACTGTTTAGAAGTGAACATATAAAGGCTTTTACTTGGGGCTATGGACCTTGCCGCACGGGCTCTTTCTACGATTAGGCTGACCGGGTGCTTATAAATAACAAGTATCGTAACCATTATTTATTGATTTGAAGTTGCACTGTGATATTGAAAAGGTTTGTAAATTATTCAAAATTGAGCGAATCTGAAACAAATACAGATTTAAACTATTGAATAAAGTAGTAAACTTACATAGGTATCACTAAATGATGTGGTCAAAGATATTGTAGTTTCATATATTATTATAATTATTACTAGTATTAGAAGTGGCAATAATAGCATCAGCACTAAAGGAATAGAAGCAGCTTTGGAGGAGGAAATAAGACAGGATCGAAGCGGAAGGAAATGACAAACGGGCTTTCTATAGAATTTAAAGGAACTGAAGAAACATGTGCCCAGAATGACTACCATACTCTTGCAGCGGAGGGCAAGAAATAGTCATCGAGCCGAGGAATCCAATTACTGAGTAAGAGACATTTCATTTCAGCGCTGTATTGCTTAGTTACTCCCGTCTGATTCCTCAAAACCCTATATTGCATGTATAACTTACTAGTTCATTCCACTTCCGGCAACGAAACCTTGCAGTGAGGCTAAGAATAGGTGGTATCAAAGATATAGATCTTAGCTTTGAACCTCTCCCTCACCCCACCCTCTCTCTCTCTCTCTCTCTCTCTCTCTCTCTCTCTCTCTCCTCTCTCTCTTTAATAAATGTTCAATGCATTCTCTCTGTGTGTACAAATAGAGCAAATTTAACACAAGCCAACAAACACGCATTTACATATTCATTTCCGTGCACGTACATTCTTCTAAAAGAAAGTAAGCATGGCACATTATATTTCCATACATTATCTAGTACCCTTTCACTCACACACGACATCACATCTAGCCATTTGCATACAGTGCCCTCTCGTCCCCTAAGTCACCAACGACATCAAACATCCCACATAAGAATGACCTTCGAGGGTCAGGACATACAATGGAACAACAGCCCCTTTAAGCAGCCTTCGTCATTCGATACTTGTTCTTTTCATCGCCTGAACTATTTTCTCAACTCAAGTCTGACGGATGCTTCGTAAGTCACTGCTCGTGTAATTCAGTTCTCTTTGGCACAAGCGATCTTAGTTCTCAGTTAATCATGTGAGGGTAATTTTAAATGAAGTACATTACACGAACCATTTTCTCAGCTCTGTTCGTGGCTATTATGTGAAACATTTCATTGTGTACAATCCTCGTCTGCATTGTCGCTCTTAATTCTAAATTAATTATGAGTTGGTAATAATAATTTTATCCCACAGTATAAACTACATTCTTGACTTTATATCTTTTCTTAACTGTTTGAGTGTTCATTCATGATATCCCTTTCTTCTTTAGTACTAATGACATTAATTCATATTCATAATGGCAAGCGACTTACAGGGTACGACCTATTTTCGCATCTCAATCTGTGACGGTTTCTGTAGCCTTTATGAGACAGTGCTCAGTTTATTAGGTTCTCCTGAGCATCGTTGCTCCCATGTCACAGTAATTAAAACGTTCATAATGGCGAATTAATTACATTAAATGAACTATTTTCTTAACTCAGTCTGTGACTGGTTTTATGAGACTACTCAGTTAATCTAGATCCCTTTCACAATGCTGCTCTTAAGCTTCGCTAAGTAAAAGGTCATCAAGGTACATTATTAGCATAGCATTAACTATTACGTTATACTTTCTGCGACGGTCTGCTTTATGGAACGGTGTTGAGTTTACACTCATTTCTTTTTTTCACAGTTCATCTTGATTTTTGCCCAGTTAATAGTTCAAAGGGTAAATGAATTACATTATTCAGGTATATATGAACTGAAATGTGATTTTTCATTTTTTATAAATGCGTTTATTTGGTTAAATTGTGTTTTGCACCGATGTTCTTATATTCTGGCGAAGTAACAGTTCACTTGTCAAATTAATTTGAATAAATGTGGCAACTGCTTCAATATTTCGCACAGCGGTTCTTAAATTTGAATCAATTACGAGTAAATAATGTTAGAAATAATTTTTCAATATACCGATCAAAATATTTCCTAAGCGTTAATTTCTCCGACCTTGATTTATCTATGTTTTGTACATAAGTATCGTTACCAAACGCACAGAATAATTCAAGGAATGTAATATCGTTAATCATTCCTTTATATAAGTATAATCTTCGAGTTCTGTCTTAGCAAACCTTAGCATTCATCCAGCTCTTTGGTTTCAGAGATATAAAATCAATGTTGAAAGACAATAACATATAAAAACCATAGAATACATTGCTTTCTTGTTACTGTTAGAAGACTGAAGAAACAAGAAAGAAAACGGTATGAGATTATTCAAGAATACCATTACATTTTGAACGAAATAAAGTCAGTGTCGGAAGACAATTAAAAAACTAAAACATCAACAACACACACACACGCACACACACACATATATATATGTATATATATATATATTATATATTTATATGTATCTCAATGTATGTATCTTATTATCTATGCTCATAGATGATAAGACTATATATACTGATATATATATTATAATATATTTAATTTATTATATATATATTGTTGTTGTGTATATATACTGTATATATATGTGTGTGTGTGTGTGTGTGTGTTGGTGTGGTTGTGTGTGTGTACAAAGAAGTCTGTGCATGTAAGCGTGTGTTTTAATTAGTTCAACTTTAACGACATAACGAAATAAAACGATAAAATGTCTAAAATATAAAGCCAAAAAAGTCACAATCACTAGATCTGTACACTCTATCCCACCGACATACCACTTAACGCTTTAGTATCAACAGCACAACCAAAAAAAGGCGTAATCTCATTTTTTCTATTCTACTTCATCTCCCACCGTATCCAGATGCTTAGCCTAGCAACTAAATTCCCCCCTTTCCACACACACACACATACACACACCCCCCAACTTTATTTTTTTCCCTCCAACTTTCTGTTTATCTTTTTTCTATCTCCCCTACCTCCTCCCCCCACCATTTTTTTTCCCTCTCTCTCTCTTTCTTTTCAGCCGATCAATCACCCAAGCTCCCCCCCCCCCCCCCCCCAAGTCGGCTCCCATCCCTTGGAGCGCCTTTCCTTTTCCACTTTGCAATTCCCCCTGACTAAACCGACCCACGCCCACCGACCGTCCCAGCCCACAATCAGATATGTACCCTTACCGACATCGCCCACCACCCTGCTGGAGTTTCTCTCTCTCTCTCTCTCTCTCTCTCTCTCTCTCTCTCTCTCTCTCCACATTCTGTCTGGAACGGCATTATACCATCGATAGGTTATTTCACAGAAGGGAACATCTGCTTCTTTCAAGACTTTCACTCTCTAGGCCTACGAAGAGTTAGATTCATGTTCGGCGAGAGAGATTGATATCTGATACTCAAACGGTTATTCAGGATTAATGATTAACAGTTTACTCAAACGCGCGGATACTCAAACTTAAAACCGATCAGTTATTCTAGAGTACTAAGGTATTCAAACCCGATAACTCATGGGCTCTGTAAACGCACGGGCTCTAATATTACTAATTGAAAGGTTACTCAAACGCTCGGACACTCAAACTCAAGAACTGATATGTTATCCAAAGGCACGAAAGCTCAAAATAATTTACTGAATGTATACTAAAACGCAAGATTACTCAAATACCATTATGTCTTGTTTTGCTTATTCATCGCTTCCCAATACCAAGATATATTTTACGTTTATCTAGTGTTATCGCAAATTAATTTTCGTGATATTTCTCTTTGTTGATTTCCTGCTCAAGCCAGTCCCATTGACCTTTGCCTTTAAAAGTTAGAAAAGTTAAAAAAAATTCTTCTATTGTGGAAGTCATATAAAATCAACCATGTCGGTGAGATTTAGAAACAGGAATGGAATGGAAATAAAAAAAATTAATACGTATGTACCCTATGTACCCCAGGGTAAAGTCTGTGCATTCAATGTATTCTTGCGGGCGAGATCACTATCACTGAGAGAGAGAGAGAGAGAGAGAGAGAGAGAGAGAGAGAGAGAGAGAGAGAGAGAGAGAGAGGTGAACTCAATCAAATATTCTGAGTCACAGCTAATGCATAAATTTATTTGCATACTGGAAAAGCACTTTGTAACAGTGAAACCAATTCACGTTACCCAGTGGCTAAAA
>NC_087204.1:35909300-35914300 GCF_015104395.2 Macrobrachium nipponense
ATACGATATGCTTCTCTTATAACATAGAGAATCTTCGATAGAAACTAGTATTCTCTCGTAAACAGTATTAGACTGTAGTTTTGAAAACAAGTATATAAATCTTTCATTCTCGTCCATACTCTTCCAAATTTATTAGAAAAAACGCATAAGTATTCTCTTTTTTTGTATGGTTCCTAAATGTTTTTTATGGTCTGTCAACGTTCAACTAGAAGGGAATACCCGGAAGAAATCTTTTCAATGTCCTCATTGACTTCGTTAAAGACCTAGTTTAAATAAAATGGCGTAAAACACTAAAAAATTATTTCTTCGTTATTAGAATGTTCTAATAAAAAGAAAATTGCAAACAACTTCTTAGTGCGAAGGTCATTAAGAAGACATGCCAAGTTTTGATTAGTGAGACACAAGGACCAAATTTTACAAAACGTCCTCAAAAGCAACATTTTAACATTTTTCTTCAATTCTACGTGCCTGTTGGTATTTAACACCAGTTGGTACCATCTACCATACAAATTCAAAGTCCTGTTGAAAAAGTCCCCACACCCCCTTAAATAAATTCATCAGCTTCTTGGGAAATCTCTTTAAGATCTTGATCCATCTGCTTGAGTGATTCCATCTCAACTAATTCAGCTGCTTGTTCATAATATCAAATGAACATATTTTACTGCTTCAACTTATCTCTCTAACAAGTTCAGTCAGTTGTCTGCTAATAACGATCTCTCCAACATACTTAATGACGAACAGCAGTCATAAATAGCTGTGTTGGCCAGTTTGAATGTCGTGTTATAGAGGAAGCAGTTCTGATGGTTTACCATAAGTCATAACTTTGATGAGGATAGAAGAGTACTTTCCAGTTAATCAGCTTTATTTATTTACTGTGAAGGGCATGAACCTCAAATTTTGTATTAGAGTAATAGAGGTAAAAAATAGCTTTAGGCTTCTTTGAGAGGAATAAAAATATAAAAAGGCACAAACAGTGTTAACTGGGAAATTTTACATTTACATTGAGTAATAATAGTATCATTTAAATACTTCAAACAACTGGAAAAAAAATCTGAAATAAACATGACAGAATAGTTCAAAGTTATTCCTTGATGCCGGGCTTTGAAAACAGGGGTTAAGTGATGGTATTATTTTCAGCATTGCCCCATGGTAGCTTTTGTCGGTGGGTAAACTTTCGAGTATAGACATCAACAATAAGAACTTTGAGAGACGCAAACAAGAACTTTTATTTTGTCACTGTGCGTTACAATATATATATATAAATAAATAAAAACATGGAGATAAACAGGGGGTGGAGAAAACTTATACCAATTATGTCTAAAACGTCTGTTTTGCATATTCTTCTATCGGAATTGTATGCCAGAAGGACAATTTAACTGGTAGAAATAATCCTTCATAGAATTCTTTTACATAAGTCGGAAATAGATATTACTTTCACCGTGACAGGGTCCCCACCAAAAAATTAGCAAAATTGCTACCGTAACCGTTACGGTAACGCCTTAATAAGACGTGTGTCATCAACACTTCAGGTGAGCGACAATGCATGGCATACTGTTCACCTGGAGAGGTTTGTTTATATACAAGGAAGACTGTCGATAAATCAATATTGGCAATGACAACAAAGCCCTTGTGTAGAACGTCTCCAATAAATAAATAAATAAATAAATAAATAAATAAATAAAGGTACTTTAACAACCGTTGCCAAGGCTTCTTTCACAAGTATTAGTACAATTAATGATAATGTTGTGACAAGATTGAGAAATATTGTTCACATTTGCCTTTCGCAAAGTTTTCTTTAATAACTATGAAAATGAGTCTTGTGCTTTTAAATATACATAAAGGTACATACCAGTGAAAGCATGATGAATTATTTCTAAGCCGCTAACAAAAGATATATACTCATTTGGGGCACTATAGTGCATTATAGTAAACGTATCAGCCGTCTCCTTTCACGAAGCTATATAATGACTTTCAACAAGGCAAAGATATACAGAATAACAAAACATGCACAGTGGATCTTGAATGATACTGTTCATCATTTTTTTATTTGTTGCCCTTCGTAAACTCGATATATAATGGTTATCACCTAATGAAAGAGACATTAGCAGGAGTGTATTCTGTTAGTAAATATCATGACATTATGGTGACAAAAGCTAATGAATTCTGTATGACATTACAGTGACAAAAGCTAATGAATTCTGTAATGAATAATATATTGATCAAACATTACCCTTCGTACCTTTTATTCGATGGCCCTTAATTAGGGAAAAGGCTCGTCCCCAGTCAGAGAGAGAGCCTTTTTGTAGGCAAATATAGTATCATCATATTCTGACACAGCAGGGAGCCAATGTTGACCCTGTTGCACTAGAGAAAGAAAAATAAAACTTAATTGAACAAAGCCGCCACTTAAAGACAAACCTTTTAGCGCAACATTATCCAGAGGTACTTAACAGCTGACAGGTAGTTAATCACACCCTCTGGCCGCTCTTCCTTCCCACTTCTGCTTTTGGCCAAGAGTCGCAGACTAAAAGTTCTTCAATATTGAGTCACAGTAAAGTAAACAGGTAATCGATTCAGGACATGTTTTTATTTTTCTGGGGAGGGAGAAAGGAGGGAGGGGGGGGGGGGGGGGGGGTGGGGGGGGGCAAGGGAGTTGGGGTGGAAGTTGTTACTGGCACAACAGAGAAAGAGGGGGGTTGGGGAGGGAGGGGTCTCGAGAAGGGGTAAAGGGGAAGGGTTTGGGTTGGGTCGGGGGTGGGGGTGGGGGGTTTCTTTGATCTTAGGGTTCGGTCGAGTGTCACGTTGTCGACGTTCAAGCTATAGAGCTGCTATATAGTCGAGGTTTGCGATAATTTCAACGTGTGAACAACTTTAGCAGTCATATTATCCTGATTTTCTCTCTCTCTCTCTCTCTCTCCTCTCTCTCTCTCTCTCTCTCTCTCTCCTCCATTTGAATACAGGATTAAGCTTCCTTTTTTCTGCAAATACTTTAGTGTTTCTGCTCCATATCATTTAATAACAAGAATAATTTCGAATTTCCATCCATAAAAGCTCCTCTTTTCGTCTTTGTAACATACATACAAACATACACACACATATATAATAATAATAATAATAATGAATAATAATAATAATAATAACAATAATAATAATAATAATAGTAATAATAATAATAAATATGTGTATATATTATTTTAGCTAGTAATATATTTAGGGTGCCAATGACAATAGATGCTTTGACTTCAGCTTTTAACAACCAATAAAATCTCTCTCTCTCTCTCTCTCTCTCTCTCTCTCTCTCTCTCCGCGTCGTCCTCTCTCTCCTCTTCTCTCTCTCCTCACCGGCGTCAATAACCTTGTCGTTGCGTCGCAACGTCAGTAAGAACTAACAAAAATCAATCAATCAATCTCTCTCTCTCTCTCATCGAAAAGTCATTCATTTCTTGTTTCGAATCTTGTTCTAACTAAATTACTTAGGTCAATAATGTATCACTTAATAAGATGTATAAATCACTAATGAATCACACGTCATTGGGATTAAAACATATCACCATGCACAAACAAAAAGCTGAATAAAAACTAGCCCCAAAAAAGATCAGAAAGAAAATAAACGATCAGTGCCAAGTCACTCTATCAAATCACCAAATGGTGTGCGGAGTCACGTAACATAACTCGGTCATGTTATGATAATATAAGCTGGAGTTTCGAGCGGTACCGTGAAATCTCTCGGCCATGCCTTCACTCAAAGGAGGGCAGATATCGAAAGACAAAGTTGTTGCCCTTCATGAAAATAAAATTGAATGAATTGTAACACAAACAAACAACAGTAAAGAGTTTTTTTTCTGTTCGACCTGCAAGCTGTAAACGGGGAACAGCAACAGAGATAAGCAACATACAAACCACAGAGCTGCAGACAGGTAAAATCGACAGAGAAAAACAACAAAACACAGCAGAACTTGAACAGTAAGAGACGTAGCGTCCTTCCTGAACTAAAAACTACACACAGCGACGTTGAAAAATGAGCTAAAAACAGCCAAACACAAACAACAATAAAAGCCTTGTCCTCAGGGGCCAGCACACGATGAAAAGCAAACAGCGACATCCCAGAAAACAGCGACAATCCAAAAACAGCGGCGATTAAGCATGGCCACAAAGAAATCCGATGTTGACGGCCACATTTAAGATTTCCAATCATGCCAGACTCTGTGAAATAAAAGGGGGCTAAAAATACAAACAGAAAAATAAAACCCGAAAGCACAACAAAGAAAGCTTTCCACGTAAAAACGCGGCGATATCTTTGAAGCTTTCATAAAGAAACAATAACGTAGCATAAAAGCGGATTAAAAAATAATTCCGCTTCTGTGACATTTTACATGCATCATCTTTTTTATGTGTGACGTCAGAGATTGAATCTTTCAGGTGCTTGCTCTGAATGACTAAAGTTCGGCTCAAGTCGACAGAGCATAGACTTATGCTTGGCCGTAGTTTAAAAGTTGAACAATCGATAACCCATCCGAATGTCAAAAAAAAAAAAAAAAAAAAAAAAAAAAAAAATGTTAAATGTGGTTAGTTCTAGTTTTTCACAAGGTATTGCAGAAAACGGCAAATCTATACAAAATACATTATTACAAAAACATGATGAGTGTCATCCACATATATTCACTGTTTCCCAAAACCACCGAAATTTCGGAATGACAGGTATGGGTATTCCCGTTGGTTCAGCCGTTCTCACCAGCATAAAAATTGGAATTTGGGTCAGAGCCAAGCGCTGGGACCTACGAGGTTATTCGAAGCTGACGAGGAAATGCAGATTAAAAATGTTTTAAAGGTCTACCGGAGATACCCCTCGCAGTTGCACTATGAAAACAGGTTTAAAGGGGGGGGAGGGGGTTGGAAAGTTAGATGAAATAGAATATGAACTGAGGTACAGAAAAAAAAAAAAAACAATGAAAAGGGATTGCAGCTAGGGGCCGAAGGGACGCTGCAAAGAACCTTAAGTA
>NC_087204.1:35916800-35919300 GCF_015104395.2 Macrobrachium nipponense
ATTTTATAAGTTATATTTTATTTAAGACTGAATTTCTTTGCGCTTCTTCTCAATGATAAAATTCCTGTAGCTTCTGTGACGAATTAATCTGACAGCCGGATGTTTAGTGGAAAGATATTTATTTCTAAACTTTCAGATCTAGCTGACATCCGGCCACTTAGCTGTATGGAGCCTCCAGCCACAATCTGCAGATTAGGCATCTAGGATTTTCCAGCTGGAGAGTAGCCATTTTGGATTTTCCAGCTGAATAGTACCCATCTTGGATATTCTAGCTGCAGAGTAGACATTTTATTTTCTAGCTGCATAGTAGCCACTTGGATTTTCCAGCTGCCGAGCAGCCATCTTGGATTTTCCAAGATCTAATCTGCTATCGGCCATCTCGAATTTCCCCAAACATGGCTATCAGCCTACATGCATTTTTCTGCCATCAAAGAAATCTGAGCTCTTCTGGGGCTTGGGTTTACAAATCTTGTTACTTATGTTTCGACAACTCCTTAACTCTTTCTTTCTGTATTGTTAAGGAATGTTTACGTGTGGTCAGGATCACTTATTGAGCTTAATAGAACAGTAAAACAAAAATTTAATAGAACTCGCATAATATACTGATAAAATACCTCAAGTAAATGCATAGCCCTCCTAGGGGCATTTCAATGACACGAACTGACCCTGACCGAAAACAGGTGGAAATGATCACCGTGAATGAATCAGAAATCGTGGCAGCAAAAGACAAGCCTCTTAAAAGATGGAAATCAAGAACCAAAGTGGGCTTAAGAAGAAACAATAATAATCACCTTGCACGTCGAGAAAAGGGTATAATGAACTGGATGTAAATTAAAGGAAAGCAATTCTACGAAACAAAATTTCAACGGTCGGTGCTAAATATTTAATTACGACGTTTGTACAACACCAGCTGGTCAAAGTACTATAAAATAAATCTTAGTATATTGGCAGAAATGAAAACTCCACAATCTGATTATACGCAACAGTTCAACAAAGAAAACGATAAATCAAAGCAACTCAATGAAATCCAGCAGGAAATTTCGCGAATTCTTTCTTCCTTTCTTGTCATTCGTTTCCCCTTCATCCGTACCCAACGGTATCATCCGCCCTTTTCTCTGTCAGACTAAATAAATACTCAACGCTACCTACTTATCTAATACCTATTAAAGGAGACGGGCGAATTAAGTTGCATTTACAAAAAAGTAAGGAGCAAGGCTAGCATTTCTTTTGTACTATTACTGAAACATCCTGTACTACCTGTCTACCTACGTACTTACCTATCTATTATTATTATTATTATTATTATTATTATTATTATTATTATTATTATTATTATTATTAAACACAGAAGTCATGGCACCGAGTAAACATCAGCCTCCTTTCCTTGGCCCTCTTCCTCCGCCTAACCCATTTCCTCCACTTGTGAGGATGCCCTTAAGAATTTCAAGAGGCTGGGTCAAGGGGGATGTCGGGTACCTTTAAGGGCTTAGGTAGTGTGGCCAGTGGCGTCGCTATGGGGGCCCATCCCCCCACCCCCGTCATATGCTTGGCTCCCCCCACTGCCCACCACCCAAGTTGAAATTCCCTTTCTTGTTACCTTTACGACTTATACAGAGCTGATAAATTAACGGATATGGTTAAAGGTTTTTAACACAAATGACATGATTGTTCATGATATTTTGATCCAACTTAATGTTGTCAACATAATGTATGAAGTGACTGAAACTCTAGATACAGTTTTGAATAAGTGCAATGCAATTTGCTACTGCTGCTTACAGTTAATTTCTAGGGAGGGAAGATGAATAAGAGGGAATGGGATAGGTTGAAATTTTGAAGAGATTTTGGAGAGTCATACGTCTTTTGCGTTATTGATGAAATCATGCACTATTTTGATATATTTATATGACAAGGACATTATACTATAATTGAAAATTAAAACTTGATAATAGAAATTAGGCTAGTGTTGAATAGAAGGTTGTGAGGAAATTTACATTACAGTATTTGATGCATTGGGATGTATTTACTATTCTTCCTCTTGGTACGATTATATGTGTGCTACAGCGAGAATACATGCAAATTTATTTTATACACATTCAAATAAATGCGGGTTACTCTAAGTAATAAGTTATTCATTAATGTGTAATGTGCATCTGTGTGTGAGGCCAGGGATACAACTTCTGACTCACGTTTGCTGGAACCGTGGTTCTCTCCTAGCTTGGCAACCAGATGTAAGTGGGCATCAGAGTCTGCTACGGACAAGAAATAGTGCATGGGGCTCGCAACCTCACCCCAAAAGACTTACTGAGAAACCAGAACGTTGCACCCCGCTGGCAGCCCCAGATTTTCCAAAGTGGATAAATTATATATTTTTGCATTTTTACACATCATATATATATATATATATATATATATATATATATATATATATATATATATATATATATATATGTATGATGTATAGTATATATATATATATATCTTAGATCTTGTAGTGACAAAA